>NC_054536.1:70168643-70468643 GCF_017654505.1 Polyodon spathula
CTTAAACTTCTTTGTTGATTTTTGCAACAATTATTTGGGTATTTACCCTCCGTTTAAAAATGTTAATGTTTTCTAAAACCATTTCTTTCATGTACATGATTCAAAATGAAATGTGACATGTGGCAAAGATGGAGGAACAAATATTCTAGGCATGCGCATATAAATTCGAGACAGTTTTCTTCTGATGACGCTGTTCGGCACAACGCTGGTGTAGTGTTACAAAGTGGTACATGTACCAAAACTTGACCCGTGTAATGTTAGAAATCGGCACGTTGTCAAGTTGAAAGTAGTACACTGTCAGATTTTAGTACAGGTGCAATCAATTTCTATTTGATGGGTGTTTCCTATTGTCAAACCCAGGAACATTTACCATTAATTATACATTATGTTTTTTGCAAAGTTAAACTGGAAACAGACAATCAATTTCTCTAAAAAGAAAATACAATTCACGAAGAACAAGACAAAGTGCAAAGTTGCACAAGTTAAAAATAAAGACCCAATATATTGCATATGATACATATTCACATAATATTTTCTTAATGGTGGAAAAATATTATAAATTACATTAACAACGATGTAAAAAGGATGGACGTATGATAAATTAAATTTTAAAAAGATGTAAAAGACCCAAAACAGCATAATGTACCAGATTTGAATGGACTCTTCCCTGCTTTCTTAACAGTTAGGCATTTTTTAGGCGAGCAATCCAAGTGCGCTGGTTAACATTAAAACCACGTTTTTACACACAGTATATCACCAGTACCTTATGTTTAGATATAACTACAGCCCCTCTTGCTGCCGGATGACTTGTGCACGGATTTAAAACCGTTATTGTTGTCAGGATTGTTTATTTTGGAAAGGCGGCGGTTACATTTAAAATATGTGCTTGAAAACTTTTATCAGCCGACCTACAAAGTTTATGAAAAAGACAATAAATAAATTAACCCTTTACCCAGCAGACAAGGTTCACTAAAATATAACTTATAGGTGCCAGCTTATTCTTCCCTAGTTTATCTTTCTGTGCGTTTTTATTAGAGCAGCCGATCGCCCATCTGACGTTTAACAGTCCATTTGCACGGTTAGTTTAAATACAACTTCTGCTTAGTTTTTCTGCATTTTTGTTAATCTGTAAACTCCGTAAGTTTTGATAGAGTCCCTTTACCTCTTTCAGGGAGCTAATCCTTTTTCTCAAGTATTTTCTGAAGCGTGTATCTTTGGGAATTCACATAATTAATATTTGAGTATATGTGACTCGCTATAATCTTTCCCACGCAGTTGTGTTCTGGTCGTCAACTAAGTCACATACCCGAACTGGCACTTCCATTAAATTTAGCACTGCACAGCCAAATAGCACATGCACCTTCACGAATGCCGAGGATGGAGAGAGTAGACATTTTTTTAGTAGTATTTAACTGTTTTACATCACCTGTTGTTGATTAAATGTACTCCATAGCCTCTGGACCAGCCGTGGAAGGTTCATGATCTAACACTTTTTATTTATTTATTTGTTTTTTACTGTGTCGTTAATAAGAAAGTAATGAAAAATGAAAGTGTAACGTACCATTTCGATTCACTGTGGAAAGATGAGATATTGTACTTGTTCAATCAATTTTCAGACAGAAGCGAAATACCGCGTACTGTACATCACAGGGTAAACCTTTTATTATCTCCTGCTGTTTAAATTCACCACTTATTCCTCAAACAAATATACATTGCTGTCTTCTTATTACACGTACCCTGTGTCCATTTATCGAATATAAAATGTTACTTTTGCATTTCCTTCACGATTTGATAACTCCGGCTTCTTAACTTATCTTGAACTTGTAAAGTGTAAAGATTTGTAATGTATTCATTTTTAATGCTGGGTTCAGGTTTCTTTCGACGTTTGCATGCTTCCTTCCAAATTTTTGCTCTTTTGTGTCAGGGACAGCGGCAGCAGCAGTAAAATAATTCAAAATATGTGCCCCTCCCAGGAGAGGCACACTCATTTGAATACGGCTCTTTCACAATAAAAGCCCTCCTTATATATTTAGTAAGAGTTGACCTAGGAATCTTGGAGAGGGGTATTGCTGCAGAATGAACGAACAGTGTATCTCTGCAGCCTGGATCCTCCAGCCATGCAGTTCTCGTCGTGCTGCACCAGCCGTGCAGTCATGCGTGCGCAGGTTGTAATAGACATCATTATTGTACATATTGTAAATTTCTTATGTTCCTCATATGCTTCTTTTTTCAGCTACTGGGATTCTTTATTATTGGGGAAATGTCATAGTGTGATATGGACAACTGTAATAATATGTAATAATGCACACAGTGATATGCATTTTACCATATAATCTGACATTCCCATTGCAATCATGTACTACAGTCATCTGTATTTAAATAATAATCATCATCAACACTGTTTTAAAATGTCCTTGTATGAACAAGACAGGTCTCCCCTAATAATTAATAAGTGTTGGTATTTAAAGACTCATGTGCTGATTTAGATTAATTAACTGACACAGTAACTTGTTACATTACCTTCTGTGAAAATTTGGTTATTCCTTGTAAAACTTGTACTATCTTTCCCAATAATAAACCCTTGATCAGCAAATCACTTAAAGGTGTTCTTATCCAGAAGAAGTTGACTTTTAACCAGGGGGATAGTGTACAAAGAGGTGAGGTCCAAAAGAATGTTAAAAGGGATATAAAGTTAGCTAAACTCAGGTACAAAGACAAGGTGGAGGGTGAGTTGACCAAGGGAAACTCAAGCCCATGGTTGGGATGCAAAATAAAAGGAGGAATGTAGTGTGTCCAGATAAGTCAGATGTTGAATTAGCAGAGGAATTAAACATATTTTATTCTAGGTTTGATGTTTATGATTTTAATGCTGAGCTCTCTGAGTTCAGAGACAGAGTCTCAGACTGTAAGATTAAGATTGACGGTGTGCAATTCTCTAGGCCTTATCAAGGAAAGGAAAAGTCCTGGTCCTGACGGTATTGGGGGAAAATTACTGAAGAATTGTGGTAGACAACTCAGTAGTATGCTTTAATTTATTTTCCAGTTGTCATTGATTCAGCAGAAAGTACCCTTGATATGGAATTAATCTATTGTGGTCCCAGTAGCTAAAGTAAAAACACCTAAGGCATTAAATGACTATCGCCCTGTGGCGCTCACTTCACTAGTCATGAAGACCTTTGAATGTATTGTCAAAAGTGAGATTTTGTCCATGACTCGGGACAAGTTAGACCCTCTCCAGTTTGCTTATAGGGCTAGGAGGGGGGTGGACGATGTCACTATCACCCTACTAAACCTAGTCCTGAGGCATCTAGAGGTGAATAAGAATCATGCAAGGCTGTTTTTTATTGATTTCTCTTCAGCTTTTAATGTATACAGCCTCATGCCCTTCCACGTAGGCTCATGTCTAATTTCAACATGGATTTTAACACTGTCTGTTGGCTAATAAAATTTTTAACTGATAGATCACAGAGAGTTCGAGTTAATGGATCTCTGTCCAGTAAGCTCTCCTCCTCTACAAGCTCCCCACAAGGTTGTGTACTTTCTCCACTTTTGTTTGTCTTGTACACTAATGACTGCCAGAGTAACTACAAATCGAGACACATTTTGAAGTTCGCTGATGACTGTAATTGTGAGCCTCCTACATGGAGAAGAAGAGAGTCATGGCCCAGTTGTAGAAGACTTTGTCAGATGGTGTGACCAGTATTTTCTACAACTGAATGTATCAAAGATAAAATAATAGTTTATTGATTTTCATAGGAGACCTTCTCCCCCAGTGCTGACTCTCATCAAGGGTGAACCAGTTGAGTCTGTGCAGCAATATAAGTATCTGGGGACCATCATTGACAATAAGGTTACTTTCGATGCGAACACTGATCTCATCTGCAAAAAGGGTAACCAAAGATTCTTCTTGAGGAAGCGAGGCGTTTTAATGTAGACACTACACTGATGAAAGTGTTTTATTCTTCGTTCATTCAGTCTGCCATAACCTTTGCCATGATCTGCTGGTTTGGCAATCTTAGTGTGAAAAACAAAAATAAACTGGACAACATTGTTAAACAAAGCTGTAAGATAATTGTTGTTACTCTCCATGATCTTTCTCATCTGTATCAAGTGAGAGTTTCTCAAAAGGCTCAGTCTATTTTACTGGACTCCCACCACCCTCTCTATGGTGAGTTCCAGTTGCTACCTTCAGGGTGCAGGTTTCGCCTCCCGGGGTGTGGAACTATTAGGTTCAGGAAATCTTTCATTCCATCAGCTATCGATGTTTTAAAAATAAATGTGTACATATTGATGCTTAGCCACAGGCAGTTAATTGCGATTTCCTGTTGTGAACCAAGTTTGGCCAGGACCCTTGCTTATTTGCACTTCCCTGATGGTCATGTGACTGGGTTGTTGTTATTGTTGTTATTGCTATGCATGTATTTATTTCTGCTGTATTGTATTGTTGATATATGTTGTGTGTTTTCTCTTGACTACCGGCTGTAAAGCAAATTGCCCCTTGGGGATATTAAAGACTTAATCTACTCTACTATGTTGATGTCTATTAAAAGCTGCGCACGTGTGACTGCAGTGCTGGAGCTGCACGACGAGAGCTACATGGATGGAGGATCCATGCTGAGTTCGCACAGGGTAGTGCTGCGTGCGCAACTGGAAATAGATGTCATCATTATATGCTATAGCCCGATCACATGATAAGGGTGATACATTTAGGTACTAAAACAAAGTTTAATTCATAACAGTAGCCTAACCCTAAACCTAAGGTTCGTGAGATAGTGGCCTTAACTTTAAATACACACAACAATAACCTAACCCTAAACCTAAGGTTTGTTGGGTATTATGGTCACGTGGTAGGGTTGTTGCGGCTCAATGAAGCACAATGTATATTACGAGTGGGAGCCTTCGTTCTGCAGCTCTATACTCTTGGAATCGTGTACTCAGAACCTGAACATTTCAAAGTCAAGTCAAAGGTCTGGTAAAATATGTTTTAAATTATTTTTTTTTCTTTTGTTTTAACAGTCCACAGTTCTAACAAAAGTATTTGGCCCATGTGGCCTCATCCTTCTGTGCACCATAGTGTGCTCTCATTATATCATATTCAGGAGATAAATACATCACAAAGCAGACAACGTCCCCTGAAATGCATGAAGCAAACATGAAAAACAGCACTATATACTGACTTTTACGCAGACACTGATCAAGTCTCCTTTTGTTAATATCACTGCTGTCTGGTTTCACTAATCTTGGACTACATTAGCTAAGGTAACGTAGTACATTGGTGCTAATTAACTTGGGGTAGTTGAAACCTAAAATATTTTATGTAGATGACTAAATTTTTAAGTTTTCTACCTGCTTACTGTGTACTTGAATACCCGTGCTATAGTAACTAATAGTTAATGCTATGGAATAGCGAGCAGGGTGCAGAAATGTGCTCTTCGTTGTAATTATTCATAAGACAGACTACTTACTACCTGAAATGCTGGCTGAGAAAATGTGTAGGGGTGCACTTGAAACTAAATCACTGGTTCCGCTCTGAGCCTGTAACAGATGCAAACTGACCCATGCTTCTTTTTCGAAGATTTTATGACACCTGTTATCTATCCTTAGCAACGCTGTTGCTTAGACGGCTGATTCTGCGCAACATTTCTGAAGAAACATTTCACAATGTGGATTAGCTCTAATTTCTACCCTTCTAAATCCAGTGGAATCCCTTTCTTGCTTTTAGGTGGCAAGCTGTGACTCATGTCTTTGCTCAGCACCCCTAGGTACCTTTTTTTTTTTTAATTAGATGCCTGTATGACCGTGAATGACTTACATATTTTCAGGCATATTAATAAAGACGTAAACAGTAGACTCACATTATTCTGTTTCAATAATTCATGTTTCGATAATCCATGCAGTTTAATACAGTACATTATCAAAAAGTATTAGTACAAAAATCATCTGACCTATGCCGAAGCGGGTATTCGCACGCTTTATTAGTGTGGAAATCAAGAGTATCTGTGTGGAAGCAGATGGTCATTTAATTTGATTGAGTACAGTATAGTGCAAGCCAATAGACAGTACTGTATTGTAGTTACTGAAACCAGTGACAAGCGAGCAAAAAGCTGTCTTAACTCTTAACCTGGAAGTCTGAATATGAAGAGCTGCCACTGCCGTTTGATATCCAGCTGTAGTCAACCTCTCGCAAATTGTTTGGAAGATGTGCTTGTTAGACGCTCCCATCCAAGCTTCTCTAGATTGAATAGTAGGACCAAATGTAGATTATAGCAAATATTTCATAATAGCGCCACAACATCTCTGCAGCAATCCAGCTCATGGTGTCTCAATCAACAAAGCGTGAATGAACAGAAATTGCTCATAAGTTCCTTGCAGCAGTAAAACCTTCACACAAGTGTGGCTGTTTGTTACTCTCTCCGCTTTCGAGCAGCCAGCATGCATTTTGCGTTGCAATATCCACATTCTCACGTGAGTCACTGACAACTGGGGTCAAGATAGGGCTGGGTATGTAGTTTCACACAATGTAAGATTGGAAGGAGCACCAGTTTGAAAGGGGCTATAACCATCATTCAACACTGGAGCACTAACTAGCATGGAATGAAAAACCCGGATGACATGCATGGCAAGTTGTTCCTCCTGTATTCTCCAGAGATGAAACAAGGACACAGAAGGCAAGTGTTTCAGAAAACATGTCCATTAGCACTCCATATTTCCAGTTCAGTAGTTAAATGCACTAGGTTTAATGTTCTAAAACCACTATCATTTCTTGCAGTGCGCAGCTGTCACTTTAAATTGTTTGAAACTAATATTCCCATATAGTTTCATTCATATACTGTATTTAAACAGCACTGCACTAACAATGGAAAAAAAAAACTGTTATGAAAAAGCCATTGTTTAAAGGGGAATTCAAAGTTTAACCAAAGTAGTTATTTGGCACCATCTGCCTAAGTGTTTGCATTTCCCAGCCGCAGACAAAACTATTAGCACCCTAAACTTAATACAATATAATTCAAGAAATACAAGCATTTAGTGAACATTAGCCATCAAAATACACAATTTCTTGTAGTTTAAACAATTTTTATAAAAAAAATTTAAAAAGCACTTGGGCAATTACAAATATTTGTTCATGACAAAAGTATTGGCACCTTTAAAGTCTGTAAAATGTTTATATAACCAATTAAATATATTAATCGACTGGAAACCATTGCCTACAAATCTTTTTTGGGAACACAACAGTAGGTCAAGACTAAGGAGTGGGATTCACGTTTGAGAAAAGCAGTCGTAGCAAACTGCTGCAGAAGTGTCAAAGAAATACAGAAAACCAGAATCCACAGCGATAATCAAGAGGTACCGCAGAACAAATTCATCTGAAGCCATTAAAAGAAGTTGACGTTCAAAGAAAATTACGGATTCAGAGCACCTAAAAAAAAAGTAGTTTAACAGCCAAGGACAAAGCCTCAGGCAGAATAGTGCAAGAAAAAGCTGTACAAAGGCACCTGAACACAGAAGTTATATGCACACAGACCTTGCGCAAACCACTTAAGAGAATTCATAAAACAAACCATTCAATTTTTCTACAATACTGTAACAGAAAGTCTGTTGCGTAGTGTATACCACTCATGTGTGCCCAGCTGGGGACAAGTGGTGCCGCCCTGCCTGTGTGTGTGTGTGTTCGGCCTTTATGGTATAAGTGTAGCGGGCAAATACTTTTGTTAGTGACTCTACATACAACACAAAATTCAGAACTGGTCAACAGACCCTGGAATCAATTACATCTTCTGGGACCAATTACAAGTATAATCTATAGCCAACTACAGTATGTGAAATCGTTACTAACTTTCATGACAATAGCACAAGTACATATTTCTTTAGCAGCATATTTAGTCTTCAGTGTCACTGGGGAAACACGTTAAATGGTAGAGCAGTATATAAATAGTAATTAAGTCTGCCAAATGTAATAGTTTTGTTAAAGTACAGTACCAGGTGGCACATTCAACCTCTGAACCAAAGTCATATCTAAGTAACTTATTCAGTCCTAAGACACCATTTATACTGCTACCAAATCACTATTTGTCCTGTTTACACCACAAATCTTGCAATATCATTTGACTCCATTACTTTTATAAAATTTTTGTAACCATGTTTTGTGAAATGTTTACTTAACTCCAAAATCACCAACTGTCCAGTAGGGGCAAAATGTACTATTCCCTTTATACCATTAACTTATGATGCATATCACACAGCTAACAGCTTATTTTTTATTTTATTTTTTGTAACTGTTGATTATACAAAAGGAACACACTTGACAAGCAATTTTATTTTTTAACCAATACTTTAGCATCATTCAGCAGTTTTTATGCTTTGGTAGCCTCTTTCTGGAGTTTCTTTACTTCATGCTTGATGATCTTGTTCCTCTGTTTAAAAAAAAGAAAAAAGTATTAATTTAACAGCAACTAAAGTATTTGATTTCGTGCTTTAATTTAGCATGTTTCAAGTCACACACTTCTGGTTTGCAAAACGAAGCAGCATTTGTGCATCTTAAGTGGGATCCACTGATAAAAGTACTCAATTGCTCCTCTTGGTAATAACTCCCCCACCACCACCATTTTATAAAAAGGAACATACCATTTTCTTGGCCTTCATAACTTTGTAACGTTCAAAGTCTGTCATTTTGGCCCTCTGTAATAACAAAAAAAAGTTACATTTTAGATAGCTGTGTTCTAAATCTTCATTCATACTGAAAAACAAGACGCAAAAGTATACAGGTCTTGCTACACTTGGCTAAGCAATATAGTTTTCCCTATGAGAAATGTATGGAATATGAAGTTACAATCTTCTCATAGTGCACCAGAAAAAGGCAATGTAAAAAATACATAATAGGACTCAAATGGGAGTCAATTAAAAGCAGCTTCCCACTGCCTGATAACAGTTTGAGACCAATTAGTGAAAGGTTCTATTGAGTTGTACCCTAGTGCTTAAAGGTGTGTTCAATTAATGGGAACAGCAATCGCTCAAGTCTGATTACAGTTGCTGGATGACACCTGAATGCAGAACTTTGAGTACCAATTACACACCTTTTCTTTGGCCGCAATTTTCTTTGCCCAGTTGGATGAAGACCACTTCTCATTGACTTCTGCCTTCTCCCAGGCCTTTCTCACTGCCTTCTGACCTGCACTGGAGGAAAAAAAAAACACCAAAAATTAATCAAAGTGAAAAAAACACACACATTAACATTCAAAAAATTACCACTAAATGGGGCATTTACCACTATCATGTGCAGTAAATGCTAGTTTTAATTTTAAAGTTTACTTTAAAATTTAAACAAAACATTTTGCTGCTCTGCCTCAGATTAAGAATATTTATTTATTAGCAAAGGGTGCTTTCATCTTGGGACAACTGCATAAAAATCTCCTCTAGGGGACGGCCACGAAGGGGGAAAAAAAAAAGACAGCAACTCCCGTTAGAATCAAGTCCATATTGAGTTCTCAATAAAATTAATAGTCTATTTCATATCTTTAAAAGATCACAGTAAACACAGCCAACACGTTTTTACCCATAGGTCTTCTTCAGAGCATAGAAAAGAAAGGTGAATATCACCCTTAAACAGTCATTGATTTCAGGTGAACAAAAGGAAGCATAAAATTGCATGTAGTTGTCCCAAGATGAAGCACCCGTGCTTAAAGTTTTTTCAAACACTTCTGTAGCACCAGCAGTTATGCAGTTATAAAACTTTTTTTTATGACCAACGGAGGGAAATGTCAATTGCCAGGGCTGCACAAAAGACTAAGTTTACATGTAATAGTCCATTACACCTCCTCTTGAAAATGAGTTTGTTTGGTGAAATAACAAAACTTACAGAAACAAGTGAATGTCTTTCTTATTCAGATGACTGAGGAAAGCATAATTTTGCCATATTCAGCATTTGCAAATTTAATGCAAAACTCCAAACAGGAGTTACTGATTCAAAATCAAGTAAATAATTTGGAGAATTTTGAAGAAAAAAAAAAGGAGACTTTTGTGGCATACAATAACGATTTCAGAATACTGGAGGGAAAAGAGAATACCAAGAGGACTTTGGATACAAAAAGCACCTGCATTTGGAATACAAAACGTTGAATTTCTTCAGAAATGGGAACACACTTAACAAGTGTGCATTGTACCTCAATTTATTAACAATAGAACAGACATAGTTGGAGAAGGAGAAACTTAAGAGATGACATTGGAACAAACCTTAAGGGAGAAAAAGGACCCTGCAGCCTATAGTGAAATGAAAATTAAGGATACAATGGACTATTTCCAAAATGATCTGAAAGAATATAAACTTAAATTACTAAGAGATGTGACAGACTATAAAGGCAGTTTACAAAATGGAATGGATCACAGAAAAAACAAATTCCACTTTAGGAAGCCTAAACATATGGATATGGAGGCCAGAGAAATAAAACATATGAATACGGCGCCACAGAAATAAAAATTGGCAGTCAAACATATCGGATACACCTTTGACTCCTCCACAACTACCTGTTTTAAATCAAGGTCTCTTGTTTGTTCCAACAAGTAATGTTAATGTTTTTAAGATAGATTGTTTTAAGTCTACACGTCAATTGCATTTTTTAAATTAATTTGTCAAACTCATGGACTCATATGCAAAATGAAAAGAAAACAGCATTCAAACAGAAATCCTATTTTCTTCCAAATATGAATCTTAGTATTGTGACATTTTCTAACTAAGTGAATCGAGATCTAGATGTATCAAGAAAAAAAACGACCCAAATATTATAATTTAACAAAAGAACAATTTGCCTTAAGACAACTGAGAATTATTAAACCTGCGGACAAAAGTGGAGCAATTATTGTAATGCAAGCAGAAAAATACAAAACTGAAATACTCTCTCAAATAAGGGACACACTTTTTTGTTATTACAAACTAATCCTACACCTACGATCAAAGATTTGTCTGGCTTTCTACTGCCTTCCCAAAATCCGTAAGAACTCATTAAATCCTCCAGGAAGACCAATTGCGTCAGGGATCGGTTCAGTGATCGAATCTCTTTGTCAATACATACACTCCTTTCTCCAATCCTTTTTTGTGCACTTCCATCCCATTTGTCTGACAAACGTGATGTTCTGAACAGTATTAATGACTTAAAAGTTGACTTAGTATTCTTGCCTCTCAATGTTACTAGTCTGCACACCAATATCCCACATACAAGTGGCATTGATGCTGTCAAATTTTATTCAAATTCCAGATCAGCTGACGCTAATCCACTGTCTGAATTAAATCAGACTTAAGATTGTCTAAATTATTTTATTTGAGGGTCTATTTTTTACAAATGAAAGGTACAGCAATGGGGGCGTCATTTGCTCCCAAATATGCAAATCTGTATATGGGATTTTGGGAATCTAAATACTTTCACTGTTTATTCACTTATAGCAATGCTACACTGATAGTGATTTGATCTGGATCAAAATTACAACTTGATACATTTAATTATATTAATTCAGTTAATGTTAATTTACAATTTAAATGTGAATCGAATCTGTTAATACATTTTTTGGATTTTGAAATCTACAAAGATGAAACCAATACTTTACAAACTACTGTATTTACGAAATCAATCAATCAATTCATTGCATCTCTTCCAAAAAGTCAACATCCACTACACTTGATTAAAAACATACTAAAGGGTCAATTTTTACATGCAAGACGGAATTGTAGTACAGAATCGCAATTTGCTAGGAATGCATAAAATTGCTTTACGCTACTGTATAAAACACTGGCGTCTGCACTGCCTAAACATCTTTAGGGCTACTCCTATTCTTTCTTCTCTCTCTCACACCCCCCCAATTTTTGGGCATACCAAATTCTGTTTTTCAAAAATGGCCAATTCAAATTTTTAACCCCATTTTATCAACTTATTAAATACGGCACCTGAACATGAATATAATGTTGCTAGTTAAAATAATTACATTAACAAATACTACCACTTTTTTTTTTTCAAATCAGTTCCTGTAATAGTAATTAGAAGCACCTGAAGACACTTCAAACCTGTCATGTTTAAAGATTTCCCTTTGCTCATTGCGGGCATTAAAATATGCACGAAAACCTAAGGATCACATTACAACCAAAAACAAATATCCAGCACAGTTGTGAGAATCATATTTAGTCTTCCACTGACACTGTAGTTCAATCCACAAATAAAAGGTGTTTTGAAAAGACTTGTTTACCTTAATACTGGCATTACAATATTAAATACAAAACAGTTTAGTAACAGTCCAGCAATGTCACATGAGTAATCCTATGTACAGTACTCCACAAATTAAGTTTAGCATTTTACTGGCATTATAATAACCAGAATCAAATATGATAATGATTCTGATAATGGCGTGTCGACTGATTTGTTGCTATAAAACAGGTTCAGTGCTATGTATTACCCGACTAATTTAAATAGCATCCCTTTTAATGTAAACACACAATTAATCCTCCCAACTGTTTATTTGCTACTTCTGCCTTATTTGCACGATTTAAGTAGGTGTGTCGCCAGACAGAATGACTTTTGAAAACAAACTGTGTGCAGTGTAGTGACTAAATCCCTTACACAGTAAAACAATCAACTTTTGTAACTTAAATCTATTAAAAAACAACAAAAAAAAACTGCCCCACCATCCTCATATAGAGAATTATTTTTTTTTTAGCTGTCTTACTGAAACATTGCTTTTTTTTTTCATTCGTGCAGCCGCCAGTTGAGTTTCAGCAGACATGCAAATTAAGTCACAATGAATAAACTCAACTTGCAAAAAATAAAATAAAATAAATGCACATGGCATGTCTTCAATTATTATTAGGGCTGTAACAAAGGGTACATTTTGACCTTCGAAGGCTTGAAACATTACCGAAGGAAGGTTCAAACCATCAATGGTACTAATTTGCATAATTTACTGGTGACATCATCACAGTTACTATATTTTACTGGTACTCGAAGAAATGGACTAAAACAAACATTCACATGTTTAAATAAAAATAAAAATGCAAGTTCACTTACACAATTGATGCTGCTTGCGATATATACAGCAAGCTTGCATTGCAGCAGCACAACTCCAGCGGACTTAACAGCCCCCGTTCCAAGCAGGTTATCAGTCAGCCACATTTTACTACTACTAAACTATTAACATGAACTTACACTTGTCAAGTGACCCCACAGATTGGTTGTACCTCCATGATACGAGTCGCTCGCAGTTTGCAATCAACTTTTTTTTGATCGTCTGGGCATTTAACAAAAAAAAAACCCAAACAGCAGAGGTGTTTTGCTATACAACACTTTGCTATTGAGATAGCAATTTAAGAAATTAAAGGTCTGCCTCTGGATAACAAAAGCTGGAGGGAGGGGCACAGTGCTCAGTTTTTGAAAATTAAAGATTAGTGTTAGCGTATATTTTGCATGTTTCAAACATATTCTATCATAGTACTTCTCTTACACTATCTTGTACACTAGGTATTCAGTACATATTTTACTGAAGCACTACAACCGCTCCTGGTACTGCCCCACTGATTTGGCATACTATACCCTGCTCCATCCACAGCAGCAGCAATGCAATATAGAGGTGCTACATTTGGTAGTGGATTTTAACAACATTTGTTTACGTAATATGCATTATACAAAATAACATGCAATTTATAGTATTCACAAATTGTCCAATGGTTTCTGTTGCGAGGAAAAAAAAAAAAGTAACACCAGAGTGCGTAAATTCCGCCTGATGAACCTTGGAAGGTAATTTTAAACTCCTGGCTAGTGAACGAACCTTTGAACACTGCCCAAATTACTATACGCTTAAATGTGTATTTGACTAATACTGACTAACTGTCAAAGCATGAGTATTGTGATTTTGTATTTGTTTACCAGAATATTTATACTTCTAAATAATGCAGAAAGATTGTTACACTGACTTAGTATTCAATTATACGAGTTAAAAACTGCAAAGTTCCTGAGCAGCACCGGCCAGAAGTCTGTTACGCCCACCCTGTACCAGTAGATTCGCTGGCGCCCAAGCAAGCTCTGTACAAATACGGCATACATTTTAACAAAGGAAATTCAGAAAATCAGCTGCAAGACAGACACAAATATGCTGATGTTAATCCTTTGCAAGAATGCTCTCAATTATAGGTTTACCTCGAACTGGTCCAAGAAAAGAAAGTGCTGACATGCATTGGTTGGGGTGGTGGGGAAATCAACTGCACTATTAAAATGCAACAGTACAACCTGAATAAATTTTACTAGGCAGTAGGTGAATGAAAATTAAAGTGCCTTTATACGGAAGATTAAAATTGCAAATTGTTGTTTAAACAGACAGAAGGATTTTCTAGAAGGCCCAGTCAATTTAACAGTCACTTACTGTAAATTATTTCTTACATAATGAACTCACATAACAATATTTCTGAGCTCTCCCTGGTAAGAAAAATTGCACATCTGTACTGTTTGGGGACTACAGGTCCGATAATGCATTTTCGAGTTGCCATAGTGTGTTGTTTACAAATTTATGTGATCAGAATGGGACATGCAGGTTTCAAGTGCAGTTAATTTCAGCTGTATACTTTATAAGATCACTTTTAGCTGTATTTTTTCAGTACTTTTAAATGTAATTGAAATTTCATTTCAGTGTTAACTTCAATAAAAACTGACAGTATGCGCTGCACTTGATTTTTTTTTTTTTTTTGCTGGTCCCTTGAAATTAGCCGATTTATACTTGTTAAAAAAAAAAAATGTAAAAAAATTAGACTCCAAATGTTAGAACCCACTTACAGCATAATCTTACAACCATATGTAACAATATAACAGATTCTGTATCAAAACAATGGACATTTGAAAAGCCAAATCTTAAGTGCCTCAAGATGCTTACCTGTGTGGGACCTTAATAACGAAGTCAGTAAGCTGCATGCACTTGAAGGGCATGGCCTGTCTCTTTACACCAGAGCAGGGGCCATCTACCAGAGCCTGCAATGCACACAAATTTTGCGATTAAATATTCAATGTTATTTTCAAAGTACCAACAGCGTGACTAGAGATTTTCTTGGTAACAGTTTTCATTTCTATTTTTTTCTATATATATAGTGTTCTTGATTACACCAATTACAAAACTAGCAAACTGCAAAGGCAACACATGACAGGGTTTTTTTTTTAATACATACATAAATCTCAACTCCATACTTCACAATGTGTTTTTAGAAACATTAAAACTTGTAAGGCTTGCCACCACTTACCCTGTTTTGGTCAATAACGTCAATGATGGCTACCAGCTTGCCAGCGTGTGGGCCAAAAGAAACGTAGGCAACACGGCCAATCTCGACGTAACGTTTGAACACCTGCAATTTAACAATTAAAACATTTTTAAAAAGCTTATTTTCAAATAAACTTAAGTTTAAATCTCACACCACTACCAATACATAAACTCATCTATTCAACGATGCACTGGGTACCATTTTAATTAAATGTATTTTCCACAGGCTTTGCTTAATCTCTCAACACAAACAGAATTAGCATACTGACAATATGTAGCACATCTATTTAAGACTGTCCTTATAATGCTAACACGAAATTCCTGTCAAGACACAGCACTCTGATTGGCTATCATATTGTTAGTAAAACAATGAATAACTCTCTCCCTACACGAAAAACACTAATCTTAAGGTCAGAATTCTATACTGGTGTCATTTCACATTTAAAGTAGTTCATGTTTGGCAGTGAGTAAGCGTTTTTGTTACTTTAAAAGTGATCGGAGGTGCTGATTTCATCAACTGTCCTGCCAAGAACATTTCGTGGTACCTTTGTAAGCACTGCCTAGTAAGTGAAACCAGCATAGCAATAACTCGAGTAGCCCCATTATACTGTTCCTATTGATACAATCAAAGCGGTATTATGGTCATACACTACCGGTGTTTACTATGCATATGTACTAGGAATAAACGTGTGCTTATTTATTGTGACTACCGGGACTCGTACATGGATTGAACATTTAACACCTACTGGAAGCAACCAGCAGTGCCAAACATGTGGAAGCTAACACGCTAACTTTAAACACGCGTTTACAGCGCGCACACACACACACATACCAGCGTATATATATATATATATATATATATATATATATATATATATATATATATATATATATATATTTATATATATGACATGGTTCTCTAGACTGCAACATCAATCAAATATCATCGGGTTATGCCCCAATACAAGAGAAAGAAAAACGCACATAAGACCAGCGTATGTATTTAATTTGGTTAACCTTTTCAACATATGTTCGTGTTTTATACATTTTAGGACGTTGTTTACTCATATAATTCAAGTAAACAACGCGATTCAAACCTATTTAAGTCCCCATGGCATAAATTTGTTTAGAGTGGAAGCCCGGCCTAACTCGACTACAGATCCACACACCACGTTTTGAAAGGCCGCCTAGAACAACTTAAGGTTAAAATACTAATTGTGAACTGCTTTTCCTTCCTAGTTTTTTTATACGTGGTTCCCCACATGTTCCCATTTTACCCGATAACGTTTTATTTATCACAAACCCTGCTAATATTAACTTGATTTTGTACTTCGACCCCGCTAGCTCCCTTCAAGCGCTCACCATGATGGCTGTCCGCGAGCAGAAAGGACTGCAAAGCTACCGTTTCTGGAAGATACCTCTTCCGCTCGGAAAGAGCTGCCCACTGCGCAAGCGCAAGATGGATGTTTCGCAAGGACGCAACTGAGGGGCAACGCAACGTTCTTCACACCATGATGCGGGGCATAGTGACTCTTGTTTACAGTCAAGAAACAGCGCCACGGCGCATGATGTGATTGACAACAGAGGTGCGTTTAAAATCACCAAAGTTACAAAACCTTTCTCATTTTTAATATGTGGATTGTCTAGTTTTTATCAAACTTTATTGTCACCTTTAATTAGGAAAGCCCATTATCCTAATAATCCCCGTGCAGCAGAATCCTGCATGACCTTAGACAGCCAAGTGAGTGAAGAATAGGACGTTTTGGGGGAAAGACCTTCTTCATAAGAAGGTTGATATAATGAAAGTTACATTATAGAATGTATTGTGTCTGTATTAAACAAGCCCTGATAGATTATACTTTATATAAAATGATCATGACTGGCACAGTGTAATTCCTTAGGGTGTACTGCCGCCTAGTGGCTTTCAAATGTGTAAGCACATCATTGCACATTTTAGATCAGTTTTTACCCCATAAGCATTTAATTCTAAGACCTATGCAGATTTTCTTTTCCCCGAAACATCCGCATTACTTATGGGAAATCCAATCATACTTTTGTATTTGTGTAGCGGTATTGATTGATTGAAATTGCATCAATGTGATTAAATACAATACTATTTGTTGTGTTGTAAACGTTCATTTAACCTTCTTTTCTGCACCGTTATTCACGATAATACATTACGATGATATTGCAAGTGCTATCGTAAAATGATAAGGTTTGGTAGTGCTGCATAAACTAATGACATTAGTGACACAGTGATAAACCAATATATATACATCGAGACTAAATAAAATGGCCAATGAAATAAACATTTCCCTTTGTTTTTGTTATGGGAGCAGCTCTTTCGACTCCCTCGTTTCCCAGTACTGCAATTCCATTTTTGCAGTACCTGTAAATTTACATTAGGTGGAGTCAGTACACCCAGATTTAAAAAAGGTGACATAGTTATGCACTGTAAATTTAAAATAAAAAAAAATTAGTTGTTCTTTTTGTATATATTTTAAAAGTGAATCCTTTTTTTTAATGTGTCTGTTTTTCTATCTGCAAAATGTTTTGTCATTTAAAAAATACAATACAGTTTGGGGAAGTGTAACACCCGCTCAGACCGAGGGGCTACAAAAACGGATGGTGATAAACCAAGACTTGAAACACAGAGGGGCTATTTTTAATATGTGGTCCGACTACAACAGTACAGTGGGATAATGCACAGAACAAAATATTAGAAAATTGATCAAGTTCTTTTTATTCAGGCACAGATCTAAAATATGGGAACAGTGCTACCAAGAAAAATAGAGACAGTAATATTGTAACCACCCAGGGGGCCTGCTGTAACCACCTTCCAGAAGGTTTTCTGTCAACAGTTCAAAAGCAGCAGGTGTTCAGGGACGTCACCAATCAGGTTCCCCCTATGTATCGCCTCGGGGGTCCCCACCCACCACTCGGATCAACCAGTCAGATCCATTCACCGCAACACTCCCGCAGTTTCTGGAGTGTGACGAAAAATGATTCCGAATGGTGCATCCCTCAGCAGCAGGGGACAATATTTCACTTTAGAAAGTGCATAGTGCATCTAGTAAGGGTACGGTCGTGTTAACCAGGCGTATTAGAGGATACTATTATTGTCAGGAAAGTCCATTTACAGACTCGTTTCACTTCCTTCTGTTATTCTGTTATAAAACTGTGTTCCCACTCCTGCACAAACAAAGCCACAAAGGGCAGGCAGGTACAAACCCACAGGACGGCTGTCTCGTTTGCCAGGCTAGTTACATTCAGGTGAGTAAAACTATTAATAATTCAATTAGTCGGTAGCCAATCAGGACTGAGTGGAGAAGCTTCTAGAAAGTGATACAAATCAAGTACAAAGTGATAGACAGTAATATATGAAACATGCACTAATCAAATCAAAGTGTAAAAATCATAAAAAATAAAACATACACGTGACAAATAAATATGTGACGATAACAGGCATTATTGACCAAAAGCCTCATGCATGAGCTGAAGATTTATATGGAAAATGCATGCCCCACTACTAACATCAACATATAACTTTAGTACCACCCTCTGACCTTCCTCTTCATCTAAAATAACTTGCAGGCCTGGCAGGTAAGCTGTAGTGATTCTGTGTAACTGAGCACAGGAATAACAGATCAAGAAGTACCCTTAAGTTTTAGCATTGTAATTTGCACACATATGTCTAGCCTAGGTCTTGGTTAAGCTTATATAAGCATTTAATACACTGTTTTTTCTGTTAAAATGGTGTTGGAGTTTCATGTATAAGCCCATTCATTATTAAGTATTATTAAGTAAGAATCCCCATGGCTGAAGATGTTTTCAATCTTTACAGTGCTTTTTTCACATCATCATTTTCTGTAAAATTTGAACCTTCACCAATACAATTATGTTACTTCAGTTATTCTAAAATGTACCCAGACTGTTTTTTTTAAAGACCATTTTGATTTATTTAATCAAGTTTGCACTTCATGAAAATATTGCGAAATGTGTTAGAAAGGATTGGATGTGTATTGACATTTTTCACAACAGTGCTGCAGGTATGCAGTCTCATTAATTTGGAGTGAGACTTGCTCAATTTAGGAATTGTAGCAGTCTCACTCCTATTTTCTTTTTGCCAAATCTTGCTCATTTGGTGCTTTAAAGTTTTGTGAATAGAGCTCATTGTCTTTTTTTATAATAATAATATATCTTTTTCCACATTAATATTGACCACCTTAAAATTGCTGTCATGTGTATTACTTGTTGTTTTTCTCTACTTATTTTAACAAGATACCTTTCTTTAAAGAGGTTGTTAATGTAAACTAATCAGATTTAAACACGCTCAGTATTGTCTAGCAGATGGCTACAATCAACTTGATATGCTGTTGTTGTATTGTTATATTGCTTTGGACTAGCAGCCACCAGGGGCGGCTTCACTTTCACATAGAACTCTGCAAGTGACCAATCAGAATGCCAGAACAACATTCCTTATATCTAACACGGTACCAGGGCTGTACCCTCCCTAACAATAATAACTGCTTATAAAGTGTTCTTTATCCATCACTGAGGGAGTCTATGCGGAAGCCAGATGTATACAGGTATACTAGCTGTGTTGAGTGGTAATTGAATAAGTATTTTACTGCAGTATTCTTGGGGGACAGTTCAGATATGTGTTTCAAGAAGAACCACAATCTCGTTTTCATTTAAATCAGCTCTGCTTTCAAATGCTATTAAAAGACAGTTCTCCCAACCTCTCTGAGACTTTAGATTTGGTTGTAAATTAATGTAACTGTATAAATGTATGTAGCTGTGATGAAGTTACCTTAAAAGAAATATGTTGCCATATTTGCCATATTGTTGCCAAAAATCTGCCTGCACCTGCATAATCAGAAAAAGCAATGTCTGCTCCCTCATCTACTAAGAGAGGCACAGTGTGTAAACATTTCCATAATGTTTATAATAAAGAACGATAATGTTTTGTAACATTAAGTGAATACATTAATTTAGTCCATTTTATCTTGAACACAGAACTTGTTTTAGTGACAAAAGAATCATACTTTATGAAAAACTGGTATTGATTTTCCCCTTATAACAATTTACGGTGGTGTGCAGTGTAAAAGAATAAGTGTAATAAAACATAATGACAGTAAAGGACAGGTAAATATGTTAAATGGCCAAAAAAAATATATGGTTGACCATGCAAAGAAAATGCTAGTATAAGCATGGAAAAAGAATGGCAAATTTAAATTTAGTTACAACTTCATTGGTTTTCTTTTTTGATTGTACAATGTATATAACATAAGGCAAGCATTTGTAAAACTAAAATATTATATTGCAGTATTATATTACATAATTTGAATAACATCACTGTGTGCATTTCTAGACCACAGTATAATATGTAATCTTTTAATTACATTAGTAACAAAAGAAATCATTCTTGAGTATTCATGTATTGGAGTAGGTTAATGGAAATAAATAATATACTAATATATATATTATAATATATATATATACGACCTTTCTTAAACTACACCACACCTTTCTTAAAATAACTGGTTGCCTTCATAACAGATTTAGAAACCTGCTGTAGATCTGATAGGCCTTGTGCAAGGGAGGAGGAACCATGCTGCACAGCAAAGGAGAGCTTGCAAATATCAAGCATGATGCCTATGCCCAGAAGTAAGGGATTATTTACAAATGTCCAATGTAGGAACAACAAAATCAGTCAAACCTTCAAATATTGTATATAATTTAGAACACTAGGGGCCATATTTAGCAAATAGGTGCACAGCCGCTAATCACTAGGACAAATATGACAGCGTTAGCGAACTGCTGCGATAGCACACGGAAACGTGATTTAGAAGTCAGGTCTCATGTGTGGGCTAATGCACATCAAATAGTGAATCATGCACCCAGCCAATCAAAGGACAGTGGGGGGAGTAAGGGTATAACCAATAAGGATTCAACATTCCCTTTAAGAGCACCTGTGCATCTGTGATAGTGAACAGAGGGTATTTTGAAACCAAAAATAAGAAGGAAAACAAAAGCGCAAAATGTTTTAAAATGTCCAGCAGCCCAAGTGAAGAGGATAACCAAACCTGGAGGGGGAGAGTGAATATAAAATTAAAAAAAAGAGATCTATAAGCAAAATTTTTAATTTCTTTTTTCTACTTCACTTGTTGAGTGAGCGATTGACCGAAAAATTTTGAAATTTCCTTTAGTTAGGCAAGTATAGCTTGTCTTTGAACCATGAGCACCATTGCTGCCTTTATTATACATGCTTTGCTGTTAAAAAATAAACTGACAGTACATATTTGCATCTTAAACAACAACTAAGTCTGCATTTTTTATTTTTTTTTTATTGGTCTGCATGCGTACCTGTGTACCAGTTATGTGAACCCCTGTCTATAAGGCTTTGTCTAACCTGCCTGGCTCCTGCAGCATCTGCAACCTTCCCCACTGGGACTTCAAGTTCAGTATATGCTTCACTCAAACCCTGTAATCTTTCCTCTGTAAGTTCAACATCCATTACAGAGAGCTATGTTGTGTAAAACACAACAAGCCAGCATGATACTGCTAACCTTCTGAGGTGTGTACTGTAGTGTTCCCCCAGAGACATCGAAATATCGGAATCACATTTTGAGGATTCCAAATGTTCACTCAATTATAGTACGAGCACATTTAAAGGTACCGTTACACCTCTGTTTGACAGGGGTCGTGGGGTTGAGCAGCGGTGTCAGTAGCCACCACTTCAGTTGCCTCTCAGATTGACATCCCGCTGAAACGCAGCTGCCACTTGGGAATTAGTGAGGATAAACATTTGTGTAGTAGTTGTTGGCATCACAGATTACACACTACTTTCACATTGACAGAATAGGCACCCTTATGCTTTATGTAGAGGTGCCTAGTCTGTGTTGTTGCGCGTACCTTAGTGCTACAGGCAAACAGTGTGCTCTCCGCATGTCTCCAGGTCAGTCTGAAGCAGTAAGCAGATGTCAGTGATTGTTCTGTTGAGGCTAAATCGCTGCATGCATTGTGTGTCAGACAGGCTCAGAAAAGACAGATGGCTTCTAAATATTTGGGCACGTCTCCTCCTCCTCTCTTTGTCTGGCCACGTAGAAATTATTTTTATTATTATCTCTTTCTTTCTTAGCAGACACCCTTATCCAGGGTGACTTACAATTGTTACAAAATCACAGTACAGAGTATCACATTGCAAAGTATCACATTAATCCATATTTATTTTATTTCTCACTTTTTCTCTCTATCTTTTCTTTGCCTGCTTCACTGGTAGTTTCACTGGTATTTATAGCTGATCATGTAATTTGCGCACAGTTTAGACCTGGAATGGCCGGCGTCAGAGGGGGTGCAAGGGTTGCAACTGCACCCGGGCCCAGCACATAGTCAATTATTTTTTGTACTTTTCTGAGCCTGCTTTAATGACTAGACGTAAAGAATATAGAGGTGCTGTCTGATATACTGAGATTAGAAAAATAAACCGTAGCATGGTAGTATGGGTGAACTGTCAATCCAAACTCAAATTAACAAATTACAGCTAACGAATTGTTTATCTGGAGGCCGGTCACAGCAAGAGCACCAGCAATTGCTCAGTGTTAAAGTCACGTGATTGCTCTGTTGGGAGATGTGATCCTAAAGGCGTAATTTTGTGAGACTGAACAGAACTGTGAACAACCTGATTTGGCTTGCACCAGGACCTAGTAAATCCTAGCAGCCGACATTGAGACCTAGTGTTCACATGTCAACTGAAATGCAAACGCTAATACTGTTGATGATTTGCTAAATCGCTACATTTGTATGTAAATGAAGACACTCCCTTAAAGTTCAGCCCATGTCCAGCGCTAACGCTGACTTGCCAAGTGGGCACCAAAACACCGTTGCTAAATCACACACGTGGGCAAAGTCTGTTGACAAGTGCCCTGATTCTGGTGCGCTAACTGTTCACAAAAGTATTCTGTAATTGCATTAACAACACTCAACACTCACTGTTCCTAATGGGCAGAAAAGTGGTACCCTCGAGTTTCAGCAGGGTTCACAAGACATTTAGGTATTTTTTGGCTCCTGCTAAAAACACCACTTATAGTTGTCTGGTTTTATCTGTATACAATTCTAAGTAATAAATAATAAATAATTGCTTTGTAAGAAAGAAAAATCTATTTTATTCTAATCCCAACAGAGAGTAATAATACTGAAAGAAACCAATTTTCATGCTTTGGTGTCAGTCATACCTAGAAGTCATCATCAAGTAAGCCATTAACTTCTAATCAAATTAATCTACTCCTAGGAAAACAATAAAACATCAGCCCAGTTAACAAATAATAACTACATTAATGGAATTACCTTTAATATTACACTTCTTCAAATGCAACAGTTTCTTTGGTTCTTCTTATTTTTTTTTTTTCCTTTAGTTTTCTTTTCCTTTTGGTTTCTTCATGTTTTTTTTTTCTTTTTCTTTCTTCTCGTTTTCTTTTGTCTTTTTTTTTCTTTCCTTTTCGTTCTTTTTTCTTTGTAGTCCTTTTTTTTTTTATTGATTTTCTTTCTTTTGTTCTTTCTTTGTTTTCTTTTGTTCTTTTTTGTGTTTCTTTCTTTTCTTTTCTTTTTTTCTTTGTTTTTCCTTTTTTGCTCCTTTTTTTTTTTCTTTTTTTTGGTTACAAAAAAGCTACTGAATGGTAAGCACAAAGCAGCCGATATCCAGCGCCTCTCTTGGACTAGGAAGCAGAGCTTTTATCCAAAGTCTTTAGATGGCACCACCTTCAATTTTAAGAGAGTTTACATCTTTCCTTCCAGTGCGGTAGCCTCCTCCCTCAAATGTCTGTTTGAAAAACCCTGTGTTAGTAGTGAAGTCCGACCTGTGACGATTAACATGACCGCACAACTGATATGATCAGAAACATGAGGCTGAGAATGGCCAGTGCCGAGAACATGAAGAGGAGGCCCGCAAAGACAGAGCTGGTCATGGGCAGTTTGACAAGGTAGGCCTCAGACGGGATCATGTTGGTGAGGTTCAGCATGTAGCCAAGGGACCAAGCTATGCTGCTGTTGTCAACCTACAAGGAACAACAAAACAGATATTTTCAGAGAACTTGACACATATAGTGCACACTAGTGGTGGCTGGTGATTTGACACACCAAGGAAGACAATTTTAAGAGTGCATTCAAGTTCTCAGTCTCAAATCCTTTTCTCTCACTATGGCTTACCTGACCTCTGGAATGACCTGCTTGAAAATCATATAAAAGACACCAAATAGCAAAGAACAAGACTGTCCTGTGTTTCTTCAAAATGACTGTCTAACATTTCTCCAAGTCTCCCACTACGTGCACTCCTCCACTCAAACTATCTCATTGACTGAAGTCCTCACAATAATTCAGCAAGGCTTTTCACTGTGATGCCACAACTTATTACTCTGCTTCCTCTGAGCAGCAAACAAGTTCCAACAAGAAAAATATATAATTCAAATAAATAAAGCAGGAGGAACTCACCTCTGTCTGGAAACTAATCTGTGGCCAGGACTGCCCATCAAATTTGTAACCGTTCACAAGCAGGCTATAGATGTAGTTTGCTGAGAAACAGTAAGATTTCAGGTAGGATTGTTTTACACTCGAATGCATTTCTTGAAGCTGAGAAAAAAAATTTTAAAAATGGTTATTGACTGCAGATTTTTTTTTTTTTTTTTTTACCCTGGATGAATTATATTAATAATTTTTTTTTTTTTTTTAAATAAAAAAAAAAAAAAACTTGATTAATACTACTTGATGACACCCTAAACTGATTTTATTTAGTACATTGGTCTTGTAACCAGAACAGTTCATTTTCGTGTAAAAGTTCTACCATATGGTAACGAATTTTAAGAAAATTCTTGTAGAACAATATATTTGTCAACATTAGGACCTATATAGTCTTACCGAGAATTATATATATATATATATATATATATATATATATATATATATATATATATATATATATATATATATATATAGTCTGAATGTATATTATGTGCTATATACTGTGCTGTATGAGTTTGTTTTGGTCTGAATGTATATGGTGCTGTATGAGTTTGCCTGCAATATAAAGACATCGAAGTCCCCAAAAGCCATTTTACGTATTTATTTATTTGAACTTAAACCACTGCATATTATAACTTCAAGACAGCTAAACCTAAAATAAAAACAAACAGTTTTAAACCAAGGTACACTTGGTAGTTTTTATTTTTGAAAACCTTCCTTTGTGTTCTTATGCCAATTTTCTACCCAGAGCACAACTTTACTATCCCCCGTTTCGTGATTCTCCACCTTACCTATTAAACACTCATGTGGAGCTTCAAATGGCAAATGCTTTCTGAGAATTCTTCTGCAACCCATTTCATAAACTATATTAAAACAATGTTTTTATGAAATGCAAGCACTGCACCCTGCCTAATTGTTCTGGCTACACAGCAGACAATGTCATTTTCACCACTTTATTGAAGGTTAAGCACTCTTCATAGGTTTTATTTATTTATATTTTTCAAAATGCAATCTCAAGATTGCAGCTTCACTGATTCTCCAACATAATAATGCCACTGTTAAGTATGCTTATCTGTGCAGACTACTGCAGATTAAATATGGCACAGTATATTTTATCACTAAGTGGCACAGTATTTTTTCACTTAACATTCCCCATCGTAAACATTTAATAACGTGCAAGGTTTTCAAAAGGTTTTCAAAACACTATATAACAAGTACTCACTTTAGGCCATTCCTGTGAACAGAAGGACCATGAGCTTGAGTTGAAGGTGTCAAGCTGGAATGATCCCCTTAAGTTTAAAGCCACAGCAGTATAATAGAATCCAGAATAGGCCTGCAGATAAAAACACGTTTTAGAAAATGTCTTTAATGTGCATGTATGTTTTACAAAGAAACTGGAGTTATGTTACGTTATTTTCTCTCAAATGCCATATTTGTTGATTATATTTCAAATACACTTCAGATATGTCAAAGGTATTTTATAAAAATATACATGTCCAAGCATATCCTCCTAGACAAACACAGTATAATGCGAATATGTATTGTTGATTGACAGGCTTCATTGTTCTATTTGGCTGGCAGCCTTACCACAAACTTTCCATTGATGCCTGGTTGATAGACCCCATCGAAGGAGCAGTTTGGTTCCCCTGGACAGGCAGTGAAGTTGAACATGGAGAGCACTTCTTTTCTGCAGAGAGCTGGATCTCCGGTTCCCAGGATGGTGAGCTGCTGATTGGGGTTGTAATCTGCAGGTCTCTGTGCCGCAGTACACTGGCTTCCAAATATATACTTGGCATTGACTGTGGCGTTGTAATACTGAGGATAACATGGGTTTTCTGCATAGGTTTTGCCAGAAGACCTCTGCGGGAAAGATAATATAGTAATCTATACAGTAACAGTGATTTATAACTTTTATAAATAAAGGTGATTCTGCTGGAATGTCATGTGGCTTTCCCCTGTATCAATGTGTTTTCATGTTATTACATGCAAGCAGCTGGTAGTATTTTTTATCTGGAGTTTCTTGTTTTGACTGGGCAATCCATGAGCACAATGTGGGTTGATTAACTGCTGTTGGGCCGTCAAGAAATCATTAGAAGAAATCAGTAGGCTGCATGTCTATTTTAACATGCCTCACAGAAGTGGACCAGCACTGCTTAGCCCATCTTTAAAGGAGTGCTTGCTAAGTTTTTAAATCTCTTTTCTTACTGCTTTTTAGTGCCAGCAGTATTATCAGTGGCTACATTTTCCTTCTATTGATGTGTGTATTTTGCTTGTCATTTATGGTTCCATTTGAAATGCACATATCTCAAATGCTGTAGATGCTGCTGCTTAATAACTTTGTGTGTTGTGGTTCAAACCCACTCCTCCAGTGTTTTTAACTTCAGTCACACCTTGTGACTTACCACAAAGATTCCAGGATGCAGCAGCTCATTTAGAGCATTGTACTTGAAATATTTGCTTATCCTGAGTAACATGAAAGAACAAGTAACAAACCAAAGATTCACAGCACAATAAAAGGTAGCCAGTAATAATATTGAAATAAGCTAATGGGAAAATGAATTTTAAAACATGGTTTACCCCCTATTTAAGAAACAGAAACTGCAGCATTTGACAACCAGTTTGATGTGGGCTAAAATCCCATCAACTTTTCAGTGCATTTGGTAAGAAGAGCATCTTAAAGGTGAGGAGAATTAAGTCATACAGTTCCTCAATTAGTTTCCGCAGAACACACCTGCACGAGTGCTGCAAGTAGTCGCTTCTCTGCTTCATCTCTGCCGTAGCACTGAAAGCTGTGAGTGTACACTTGATACTCGTATCCGTACATCACCACTGCTGTGGTACTGTTTGGCTTGGTGTCCTCTTCGGGAGTGAAGGCTATCTGTGTGGAGGCTCCGCCCAGGTCCAGAGAGCCTGTGGTCTCTGCCCCATGAGGTCGAACCCAAGAATTCCAGAGATTTTTCTTTAGAATAGGAAGATTAATTACTTACAAGAGGTACATTCATGGATCTATCTTGTACTGCTTCCTTGGTACTGCATCAACTCTATTTCTACATATAGAAGCTTTTGTTTAGAAAAGGGTAGCCAGAGGTGAGATTCTGTCTTAACAAAGCCACAGTAACAAGCTGATGCAGTGTACATTTTCAACGTACCTCCACGAAATTGCCCATTAGGTAGTTGGCAGTAATCCATCCATAAATTCCCTCTTCCTGGCCAGTAATTATTGAAACCCCTTTAAAATCAAAAGGCCAGGACTGGAGGTATTCCTGCATAGTTGAGAGGATCGAAGAGGCTGCAGTTTCATGTTCAGACCTGGTCATTTGGAAAAGAAGAAAAACATAGCAAAATGTTGGCCAGTGGGGCATTCTAGAATCTATCAACAAAATGACATTGTGTTCAGAGGCCAGATGACCTCAATGGTTTATGGCACAAGTGGAGTGAGTCTGAGGGACTCAAGTTTAACTCTCAGTCAGTGGTTGTCCATATGTTAAACCCATAGCACAATTCAACAAATTATGGCTCAATTAGGACAATTATTGATAACACTTTCTGGTGAAGCTCACATTGCACTTGGCTGTTGCTGATGCCAAAAAATAAAAGCGTTTAGCAAGGTGTCTTTACTACAATACAACACTGTTATTACTGTCAATATAAACAAAATAGGTAACCATGTATCATATACGATATGAAATTATAGAGTACAGTCTTGAGTTTACAGATGAATAACACTTAAAGAGTAAGTATAGTGGTTTCAAAAAATATAGTGTTACATGTCCCCACGAGTTGCTACAACTGTTTCCATAACATACCGGCAATTTCTCTTTTCATTGTTGACAACCTGATACACTTTTTACACTTATAACTTTGAAGTCTCATTCAAAGCTTTTTTTCAAAATGGCTGCTCTAGTGGACTGATAGTGTAAGGATTATTGCCCACATTGTCAAACAGGTAACACAGCAATAACGATCCATGATGTGGTACGGAACTGAAAAGCCAGAGCACTTGTTGCTATGTTCTTTTTTTCTTTTAGTCTGTATTCCTGCAGTGATTTAGAGGACAGATCTCAAACCCCAGTGCACTAGAGCAGCGATTTTGAAAAAAAAGCTTTGAAACAGACTTTAAAGGTATAGGTGTAAAAACTTTTCAATATCAATATGTTACCAATAAAAAGACAAATTACAGGTACATTATTTAACAGTTGTAGCAACAGGTGAGGATGTAAAACCATACTTTTTCCAGAACCCTGCTAATCACTCTTTAGGGCATATGAGACTTGATTAAAATCCATTGTTTTACATGAACTCAACTAAGACTCAGTGCTGGAATGACGTTTGTTTTAAACGTGTTGCCAGTTAAAACACAAGCCAGATAATAACCATCCAGTGTTTAAGGCCTTAATACTTAAAAAAATAAATCTACTTCACCTTAGCAATCTCATCCCAGCTGTTGCTCCTAGATAGATGGGTGTTACGTTATACTGGACAGTCGGGATAATGCTCTTAGTTTTGTTCATGCAGTCATTAAATGAATTCCACGTCTTCTCGTCTTGTTTAGTATCAAGGCCAAAGCTTGAGATTCCAGGACCTAGAGTGTGGAAAGTGTATATGTTTATATTTCAAAATATATTTGTAGGATTTGGATGGAAGTAAAAATCACTTGGGCACTCAGAGATGGTAGAATAAATGCATTACATAAAGCACTGAAACTAGATAAAATGGATGTCAAAAATGGATGCTCTATTTAATGCAAATGGAAATCAAACTGAACATATGGAATGAAACTTCCGAATGATGTAAAATAACACTCCTTATGGCCCCAGTGAGTGGAAGTTGTATTATATTATGTGGCCATTCTAGCTACTGAGCCAAAGTTCAGTGCTATGTGATAACAAAAATAAAATCTTTCCACAATTTCTGTTTAGTCAAGTTTATTAACTACCCTGCATAACAACACAGATAAAAAACAAAACACTGTGGACATTTACAAAACACAGCCTTGGTAAATGCGTTTGGGTCTGTTTTACATTAGTTTTGATGCACCAATTCATAAAGTATTACTACATTAGTAAGTGCATTATAGTCATGTGGATGTATTAATATCGAATACATTATGAATATGACTTTAGAGCTTAAGATATATGGTATATACAAGAAAACTCCTTCCAAATAGACCACGCATGTCAACAGAAACATAGAAGAGATTTACTACTACAGTGAACAGTTTACAGTGATAAAAAAAAAAAACTCCCATTGGGAGCAATGATAGTCCTCTTTCAGTATATAAGTGAAACTAGGTAAGGTATTTATTGTATTGTTCACTTTACTTGTTAAAGTGAATGTTATTATGAACCTTACCCTTACACCCCCCCCCCCCCCCTTGTTAAATATTCATGAAACACTAAGAGCTGCATAATAATAATTAATACCATATACATATCTTACCTTGAACATCACACCTCAAGGTCTGATTCACCACTCCTGTGTTGTTTTCCTTTTCTGCTGGCCATTGGTAAACATACACTGTAGTCCGTGAAGAGCCAGCATCAAGGACGATCCCATACTAGAAAACAGCAAATCAATTGATTCCATGTTAAAGCTGCAGTGTACCAACAGTCATGATGAATTTTACAATTAAATACTGTAGCAAGAATACACAATATTTAGTATTTAGTAATATCTATGTAGTTCAAAAACCAGTTACACCATAGGTCAGGGAGCCGATTAAATGTGGCTGCGACAACAGGCCTTCATCGGAAGTTCACAGTAGTAATAATAATTCATGTCTACATGCATTTAAATGCAGTATGCAAGGAAGCACTGACATTTAATAAACTACAACAGATCAAATAGATGTAATAGGGACATATTGTAGTCAGAATCAAGCATGGCCCATTTTCTGCTATATGCACACAGTATTTAGTAATATTTTAGTAGTTCGGACACCTGGCCGTCAAGTTGATATCGATGTTTATTCAACATAGGCCGGGTAGCCTTTTAAATAGGACTGTGACAACAGACCTTTATAGGAGGTTCAGGGTAGTAATAATAATAATAATAATAATAATAATAATAATAATAATGTGGTCATTCAAATCTACAGAGCACCTTTCATGCAAGCAAGTGTTGATATTTAATTAAAAAGCAGATAAAAGAGAGGTTATAGGGACATACTGTAGGGGTCCATTAGTTAAAAGCACAGAGATGCAGAAACAGACAGATAGGGATGGAGATTAATAAGTGATAAATGATTTTAGATGAAAAAGCCCCAGCTCTTGACAGTTGAACATTTGATGATTTACCTTTAAGCCTGGTGACACATAGCTTTTTTTATGGATCTGAATAATAGCCACTGTAATGATGACAGCCAGGCTGGCCAACAGAAAGAAGGCAGCGATGGCAGCTGCTAGTTTTGATGCCATTTTCTCTCCCCTGTGTCAATAAAACAGAACAGCATTGTGTTTACAGGCAGGCAGGAAATGAAAAACAGATTGCCCTGCGGCAGATGTTTATAAGGTTCTAATGTAAACCTACCTGGGCTTTTAGTTGTTATTAAGGTCTAGTTTATATTCAAATAACAAAATGGTATTGAGTGATTAGGTAAGAATTCCAGAGTTTCTTCACCAGTACAACATTTATTATCTAAATGAAATATAAGACGACATTTAGAAACTGAAAATTGTAATTGTATGTTTTCTAAGATTTAATCATTGGATCCCCTTTCTAAACTCCATGAATTCCATAATTGCATTGAGTTTCTAAAATGTGTTACCCAGCAAAAAGCTCAATAAATTTTCCTTTAAAATGCATGGTGTTCTTTCTTTGCCTGTACAGCAAAAGCAGTCATAATATAAGACTGTCCTCACTGCAGAGTACAGACTATTCTACCCATCCCTGTTGTCACAGGTGCGTTCACAGTTGAGTGATATAGGCTAGGTGCTTTTTATGATACTTCGCCAGCCTCTAATTGGTCTTTTGTAGTGTTATCTTGGTTTTAGCCCTTGCATTTCAATGAGGTGATCATCCTGTTGAAAACATGGTGACGTTACCCTCAAGCTGATTACCTTGTTTTTAACACAGATATAAAGCATAAAATATGTCAGCAGTAAATGTACACCTTAATTTAGAATGACAAATAGAATAATTACACTCACAGTGCATTGAGACTAATTATATGCCAGGAGATAAAGACTGAGTTTGTTCAATTTTACCAAAGGTGTGTGGTCGTCTCAAACTACCTGGGAAATCCAACACGAATAAATACTTCTAAGGTTTAAACAATTATAACTGTTTTCTAATTAACTAAAAAATGATAAGATCATAAAGTGATGATCTTCTCTCATATCTTAGAAGGAAAAGTCAAAACGATGAAAGCCAAGCCCTAAGGTTTGGATTGGTCTGGGGTTTAACACAGATATTCTCACAGAAGAAAAACATATATTTATGCAAACACCTGTGAATGAGGGTAGCGTCTGGCTCTGACATTCTGGGTGTTCAATATTAGAACTGCCAAACCTGCCAGCGCTTGTATTATCGGAAATGTGTTAAAGCCAAGACGTAAATCATTACACCCAATACGACCATTGTTATGCCGTTGCTATTATATATAAACATTTCACATTTTTTGAGAATGGGTTGTGATTAACTACCCTGTTTGATACGTATTAATTAATTAGTTTAAAAGAGCTTTAATGGAATATAAATACATTTTCCACACTGGTACATAGAGATAAAGCCTGTGTTGCGTTTCAGGTCAAAGACTTCTGCATTACGCCTCACCTGAGTGCAAAATATAGTGCATAGATGTGACTTACATGCTCAAAGTCTAAATGCTAACAATGAAGAACAAATTTGGATTAAGACTTGAAATATATTTTATATATATATATATACACTATATTACTGTATATAATATATAGATTCTATTATATATATATATATTGATTCAAGGAAAATCATCTAAGATATTTTCCTTTTAGTACTTCTATAAAAGCTAAAGGCCCTATGTCACTAAACTGAAGAAGTGCAAGGGTGTCATGTCAAATCATTACTATTAACTGAAACATTTGTCTACTTGTCTTTGTTTCTTACAAGTTTTACCTTAGATGTAGTGTTTAAAAAGGTTAAAAAAAACACACACACACACCATCATATATATAATATGATATATATAATTAATATATATATATATACTGATATCACTATGTATATATATAATCTAGTATATATATATATATATAAAACCTAAGTTTTTCCTTTTTTAGTACTTCTATAAAGCTTAAAGAGTGCCAACGATGATCACTCAGAACTGGAAAGAGAAGTAGCACAAAGAAGGGGTCTCATGGTCAAATCAGGATACGTAATTAACTGAATATATATATGGTCTTGGATCTATATATATATGGAATTTACCTTAATATAAAAACCTTAAATAAAACTATTTTTTATATACCATGCAGATCTTAGGATGCATTCCAAGCTATGTGTTTATCTTGCAACAAAAAAGCAGCTATATCTGGTTGCAGAAAATGAATCTCTTTAACTGTATACAGAATTTGGCGGTGACTCTTGACCAAATTACCACATATCAGCTCTTTGAAATCTAAAAACAGATTGTATATCATATGGTCTGGACCGTCTCAATTATAACTGTATGCATTTGTACATTTATAACTTTAATGGTTGGCCCCTGTATAAACACAGTGACAACAAGAAGAACGATAACATTTCTAACTGAATCCAATAAGAACCACAAGAGCAAGAGGTATGCTGAAGTCATCAGAAAGTTTTGTTTAGAAAAAACAAACATTAATACCCCTCAATTTCAAATTCAACTTTGACTGGCTTAACATGACACAGCTACCATAGCAACACACTCACAATGCAGCCTTAGAGGATGCGAAAAACAAGCCCTACTAATTGCCATAGTCTCAAATAACTTTCCTTTCGCAATGCAAAATCTACTCAGCTAGACTGGGCCAAATGAGCGCAATAATGTCTGAGCTTTATTCATTATGAATACAGATCCTACAGTTATAAAAAATGAAAGAGCTTCCTAAATAACATAGCTTCTATTTGAAATCAGCCAGTTAAGAAACATTCGTATTTCCACAGTAATTTGAAATCTGTCTTATAACATATGAATATATAGCATTTTTAATAATATTACATTTCTTATTCAGTAAAACTTTATATTTTCAATAAAATATAGGTGGTATTGTAATAAAATATAGGTGGTATTGTAATAAAATATGCATAATACTTTTAGATAATGCTGTCTAAGAAACAATATATCCTTGTTTTGCTCAGCTAATAATGCAGTAAAAATTGTACAATGCAAATATTACTTTCATTCTAGTAAACAACCCCTTTTTATTTTATATAATAAATACACCATATTGTGATATTCTGCATGTTTGAGTTAATCTGGTGAATTTTCCAGGTATTTTCCTGTATTAAAATGATTGATGTCCTTTAATCATTCTAGACTATATTTTACCCTTTACAGAGTATATTTCTTAGCAACAGCACTGACTATGAGCTATTTAATTAACGCTGTTCTTGAATCAAATCAATAACCCAAATCTTCAAAGGGTCCACTTACCTTCTATGGATTGCAAGCTCTTGAGTTTCTTGTTTTTTGCTTTTGAGTTTACAGAGAGTAAAGCAATACAGTTACTTCTTCAGAGTAAAGGTGAGGTATTAAGGGATTTCCCAGTATAGGTCTCTCCTGCTCAGATGATGCTGGTATGTCGAGATGATCCCTTCCTCGAGTTAAGAACTCTATATGTATCGGAGCCCCTCCCATATCCTGGTGCTCCCGAAAGGAATCACTCCAGGGTTATGATTGGTGAATAAAGAGTGATGATAATGCATGCTCTAATCCATAATTACCCATTTTAACTTCTAGCTTCAGAATGCGTTGGCTCTAATACGATTATCTTGTGTTCCTCTCTAGAGACCAAGCCTATCTGCAACATAAGGTTATCCAATATGAAAGTATTGTATCTATTTATTTCAGAATGTAAAGAGTGATCCTTTGTAATTCTCATACTTGGTTCTTCTACAGGAGGTTAAGAAAGTTTTTTGCTTGTTTGCCTTGCTTTGCTGGATGTCTGTTACTTTTTTTCCTTCTTAATTGGTCTCCTCTGCAGTGTCTTCAGCCAGGGGCCAAGCATGTACCTGGCTGCAAAACATGTTAGTCAACAGGGGGAGCAGTTGGTTGGTTAATGACAGGAAAGAAGGTTCTGAAAGGGTGGGGACAATTTCACTCTCCAGGTGAAATGACCCAGGAAGTGCAATCCAAAAGCAAGACTTGCAGACAGATTTTTTTTTTTAACCTGCAGTACCAGATATTCAGCTTTAAAGTGAAAACATGTGCAAATTTGAGACGTATATACTGTAGTGAATGGAAGTCGAAGACAGGTGAGATTTATGTAATTATTTTCTTAGCAGCAACCACTTCAAAGCATAAGGACCTGGTTGAATCCTATTGGGGAACATTCTCCCTGAAGTCAACTGTGTGGCACTGGTTTCAACAGGATACTGTACATCTAACCCTGTGGTAAGGTAAATTGTCCTATTCTGACCAGGTCTTTGTATTCAACATGTCCTTAATCTCTAACCAGGTCCTTAAGTGTTAAATTATCCCTATTAAAACTCCAGTGGAATGGCTCTCCATGACCAGAATTGGCTTCCTCTACTCTACAGACAAAGGGCCTCAGTAACTGGATAATTAATAAACAGGATGTCTGAGAATCTAGTGAGAATTAAGGCAAATTATCTGAAAGGAATAAAAGCATTTAAATATAATTAATATAAAACAAGCTAGAAACAACCAAGTAGCAGCTGGGAGCAGGACAATTCCTTGCTAGTTTTATACTGTTAAAATTGTTTATTCGTTTCAGAAAACGTACTCATAATCTATCTATGGAGGCTATATGGTCCAGTGGTTAAAGACATGGGCTTGTAACCAGGAGGTCCCCCATTTCAAATCCCAACTCAGCCACTGACTCATTATTTGACCCTGAGCAAGTCACTTAACCTCCTTGTGCTCCGTCTTTCAGGTGAGATGTTGTTGTAATTGACTCTACAGCTAATGCATAGTTCACATACCCTAGTCTTGTATCTTGTAAAGCACTTTGTGATAGTGAGTCCACTATGAAAGGCGCTTGTAACAGGGAGAGATCTGTGCTGACTCTGCTGGTGTGTTCACGGGCTGCAGGAAGAGGGCGACAGTCGTCCAACAACCGCCTGTGAGTCATGGCAGTGACACGGGGAGGTGGGAAAGTGGGTGTGTGGACTTTCCCCCTCTCTGAATGGCTGAGAGGCGAGTCTTGGCAGATTGCTAGCCCTATAAAAAAATGCTCTGCTGTTTCCTCAGGTCTGCCCACTTAGACGCAACGAGAGTGCGGACGCTCTGATCCAGGATCGGGAATCAGGCGAAACAAAGAGTTTCATAGCGAGACAGAGAGAGCGGGGAACCCTTGGGCAGACCCCGACGTATCGTGAAAGAACAGGCTAGTTAGCCTACAGAGTAGGATGGTGATCCGGGTCGTGCGGGTAGCGACGACCGGGATAACACTGCCGAGTGCAGCACCTTTTATTTGTAGTTTTATTTTCCATTGTTCTTTTCACCTTCTGTTTTCATTATTATTTCTTTGAGCACCTGCGAGTGCACTTGCTGTTCACATACCAGCTGTGGTATTTCTGTGGTGTTGTCTATCATCGTTGATAGGCAGCCAACGGTCAACAGTGCCCTCTGCCGGAAAAAGCAAGAACTGTTTACAAATAAAACTGGGCACCTGTGTGGTGTTTTCAAGTACACCTGTCTGTCTCCTAGTCAGTGAATTACCCATACCCCTTCCACAGCAGTATATAAAGATTATTATTATTTTATAAAGTGTGTGTGTTTCTTTCACCAGCATGTGGGGCCAACCCAGGAAATGGTAGTGTATGTGCCTATGTATTCTTCTATATCAGCTTTGTGGACTTGACACCTCTTGAGGACGATTTAACAAATAGTTGTTTTTATTTTCAAGAGGGGGTGTATACAAGAATTGTAGCTGTTAGAACACAGTGATGGGCTCTGAGAAAACAAGGAATTAAAGGCATAGGCAACAGCTTTTAGCAGGGCATTAGGTTCAATTTAGAGGGAATGTTTATTTTATAGGAGAAATAATTATATTTTCAATCAAATAATAATGAGGTAATGTGTGAACAAATATGTTGTGTACATTATTTAAGCAATATAGAACTGGAGTGTATGTTATGTGCAATTTGAGGATTGCGAGAAGGATTGTGGGATGAGACTTCAAGTTAATACTTGAAGCCATTAAGTGTTTGTTAGGTGGAGTGACATGGTTCTACTGCAGCAGGTGAGCAGGTTGCTGACAGTAGTTCCGGGGGTATGCTCAATTTGCTGTACTTGATTGCCATTTCAAATATCTTGTCAGCCAATCAGAGAGCAGGATTTCTCTCCATTGTGACTGAATTTACAGTAAAGAATGCTCCAAGAACTATTGTTCTTATGGGAGCTTAAGTTCATTACTGCTTCCTCTAGTCTTGCACTGTGGAACTTTTTTTGTTCTTTCATGAATCTCATGTTTTTTTGACAGTTTATAATCTGGAAAGGGTCCATTCTCTTTCAAGAACAAAACCCATATTGACTCAACTACTGTACCTGTGGAATTAAGCAGAGATTAGCGATGTCGAAGTTTCTCCCGAAGACAGCAAAAAAAAAAAAAAAATGTAATCTTTTTTTTTTTTTAATTATTGAAGTAGATTTGTATAATGTTTTATAATGATTGCATTGTGTTTAAAAATGACCTTCAAATGTGAGTGCTCTGGATTTTAAACCATTAAATCCTGCTGCCAGCTCAGCAATAACACTCCATCAGCTTTCTTAATACTCTGATTTCTAAGCTTTTACCAAAATCTATGACAGAATGGTGTCAGTATGTGCAAGGCATTATTGTCTTATAGAAACCACAGAAGAAAAATGCTTTTAGTAAATGCTTACATGATGCAATGTGGCAAGCCAAAATCAATTAATTAAAAAGTAAGCGAAATAATGGCTCCATTCCGAGTAATTAGATAACATTTTTAATAGATCAGTTTAATTCTATATGTAAGAACATAGACAAATTATCAAAACCCATAATTCAGATGCAATTACACCGTGTAACAATTATTTTATATTTTTATTTTTTTTTTGTTCCTGGGTAGTAAGTGTTATTTTCTAATTGCTTATGCCTCAAAAGTAGAGAAAATGTCTATTATTCCCCACAAATGTTGCTTTTGTGACCAGGACAGTGATATTTTGAAATGTACCTATTTCCAATGGGTAAACGGGCAAATGTGTGTCTTTTCGTTCACATAAAGTCAGAAAAAAACAACATATAAATACAAATTAACATGTATTTATACTAAAGTAAAATACAAAAATGACTACAAAAGATTTAGAAGCGAGTAGTTTTTCGAGATTTACGATTATACTGTATTTACCTCCCTGGTGGTTGACATACGCTACTACCGTAGTAACTGATTTACAGAGTTACTACAGAGCCGAGTCCCGGTGGAAGAATTTTTTTTTTTTTAGCTGCAAGTAGCATAAGAAAATAACATACAACAGCAGAAGCTGTGGTTAGAAAGCAGTCTGCAGCGCAAGCGATGCAGACTGATGAAAAGAAAAAGACAACGAAGAGCAGTTGTGCAACGATTATAGCTCAGTTCAGTGATATTTTTCAAAAAATAAAGCAGGGGAACTCCATTAAACTCCATTGAAAGCTTTTTAATACAGACTCAATCACAACAACTGGACAGGTTAGTACCTTACCTTACCACAGTGAGAAGCAAAAGAGGAAGGGAGCGCCGCCGAGGGACTATTTGTTCCTTCGGCAGGCGTGACTGAGGATGTCACTCCCCGGAGGGGCCTATCGGCAGCTCTGATATAAAATGCTCAGTGAATACCTGACCTGTGGCAGGCATATCCCAAAAGTATTGTTGGTGGTCTTATTCATATTGAAAGGGAACGTCTTTCTCGCCATTGTGAAGCTGTAGCACAAATCTGGTATAGTTACCGCCCATTACCTTATTGCACTTACAAAATGGGTTAACTAACTAAATTGAACACAAAAAAGAAAAAACGTTTTTCAATTAACAAAGTTATTTTTATTAAATACCCTTCCACCTAAAGCTGAGGTAATATGGGCTTCAAATTATTTAAAAAAAACTTTTTATATATCAGAAATCTGTAATATTTTAGATGGTAAAGGTGAGGTAGTAAAACAAAGTATCAGAGCTGTCCTAACAATCATAAATGGTGTATTGTAACAGTTAACCTTTAAAACATTTAACGTTTCAATCGAATCAAAAGGCACATACTAACTAATGTTTACTTGCACTTCAAGTATAAAAAACATATTGCAACGCTCCCCATCGGCTGACCCCCCCCAGAAACACTCAGGACCACATTGCTCAGATACAAAGAAGTATTTACTGCCTTTAAACTGTTACACTGTACTGGCCCACTCTAACAGCGTACCAGAAAGCTTGCAACTCGAAAGCTTAAACCACCCTGGGAACAGGCTTGTCCCAAATCCTGTTTCCACTTTTACCCCAATGGGGGTGATAGCACTTTATAGTATACTAACATTTAAATCAGCTATTTCAATTATAATAATAATACTTTATTTTGCATTTAACATTTTCCTTATAAAAAATCCAAAAGTTAAGCTGCATGTCTCCAAAAGCAGATGGTAGGATAGACTCTTTTTAAAGACTTCTTTCCGATTGCAAAATACAAATTTCTTTATTGGCACATAATCAGAATGTACAGCAATTTGTTTTTATGTACAGCTGTGTCTGTGAAAGTCAGTATTAACAGTACATACTGTACCATGAAAAAGGGTCCCAATGAGTGATTTATCATGTTTTTAACCCTTTTTATGCATGAAATATTTCAAAATAGCTGAAAAAATAGTTTTGGATACATAATAAATATATTTTTCATTGAATATTTCTTCTTTTTTTTGTCATTGTTTTATATGGGGAAAAAATGCCTCCTATTATGAGGTCAACATGATTTTGCATCTTCTATAGGTCCCTATATAACTACTAGGAAAGTTTTATTTTTTATTAAGAACATAAAAACATAAGAAAGTTTACAAACAAGAGGAGGCCATTTGGCCCATCTTGTTCATTTGGTCGTTAGTAGCTTATTGATCCCGAAATCTCATCAAGCAGCTTCAACAACATTACTGGGGAGTTGGTTCTAGACTCCACCAATTCTGTGTAAAAAAGTGCCTCCTATTTTTTGTTCTGAATGCCCTTTTATCTAATCTCCATTATCCGTCCCTATATGAGGTTGCCATACATGAAAGGTTTAACTACACTTTAGTATACTTTTACACAGTAAACTTTATAAAGACAGAAGTTATGATTTTTTAAAATAACTAAGTCTATTTACTCTATTTAATCTTTCTGTGTAGACATTCCAACTGCAGAAAATTATCTATTTTCTTCTAGGTGAACTATAAGTGTAGCCTGTAATTTGTGCTCCATTCAGAATTGTGCAACTAAAAATAACTATTGACCTAACTGAAGCTCTTAACCCATAACCATATTATGAAACAGATGCTACTCATGCTGAATATGCATGTTTTACATTATTATTATTTACATTGTTAACTTACTGGTAACATTTTGCGTTCGATTACCCTGTTTTCATTGATGGTAGGCTCTTCTTTCATATATATTTTTAACTGTGACCTCAACTGCGCTCAGAATAACCCTGTAACCTTTATTCTAGTTCACTTTAAATCAGCATGTATAATCTGAAATTATAACTGTTACACCATGTATACTGCACAATTAAAATGAGCCTTCTCTATGACGTACTGTAAAACATATCATCTGTGAGTTGGGGAAATGCACTTTAATCTCTCATTTGAGGGACTGTGCACATAGTTACAGTCTTCCACAGCCTTCATGAAGGTGTTATGAATCTAGATAGTGACTGTGACAGGATGATCCCTGTGGCATTTTTTTTGGTTAAAATTCCCTAATCCTGCATGAAATTTGGTCGTCATGCTATTTTTGGGAGTTTTTTTTTTTTTTTTTGTAGTAAATTTGGGTTTCCATGTAGATTTATTTTAGGGAGAGAAATTGTCCTTCAAAATTCAAATGATCTAATTAATATTACAATAATCAATCAATTTTAATTTTATATAGTGCTTTTCCTGTAGAACATGACATAGCATAATTTTAACCCCATCCATGATGCAAAATAACAACAAAAACACTGTGTTTTTACAAATTAAACTGATTTGTACATACTCATATATATACATATACACATACACTTTAAGCACACTCTTAAACTCAGAGGAGACATTTAGGAGGACATAAAGATGCTTCAGACTAAGTGGATCGTTCGTGCACTGGGCTTGCAACATATCTCGATGACTTTTAAACAATCAAGAAAATTAATTTGAAGTTTTAATGAATCAGAGTATTTAGTACCCTTTTGATTTATTAAATGCTTAATAATTGACACAGCCTACTTTGAATCCCAGCTGACAGGCAATCTGGGAGTCTCCAGTGCCTTTACAGGTTTAGCAGCATTAATACTTCAATGTAGTAATACAAATATAGTTATCATATGCTTAGCCCTTAGGCTAATTATGCAAAAAGCTAAAAACACCCACCGCTAAATTGTAGAACATACAATATATCACGTTCCACAGCTAAAATATAAATCCTATACCTTATAGCAATGCATCCAATATAAATATATATATATATATATATATATATATATATATATATATATATAATATATATACACACATACAAATATATGCTTACCTACCAGTATATGGAAGTGTAGTGTAGGATATATAGAAAAATAAAAACTGTCTTCAAAAGGCAGAGACTTTGACTTAGACCAAACAGCAATCAATTTTTCAGAGACCCTCAGAGCATGGACCACATCAGCTTGCAAGGTCAAGTGCAATAACAAATGGGGCATTGCTGTGGTTCAAAGTTGAACCATAGTTCACAGGATCCTTGCTATAATACAATACGATACAAGTTTATATGTGTATTAAAAGAGATATATATATATATATATATATATATATATATATATATATATATATATATATATATATATATATATATATATATATCATCAACTTTTTGTGTGATTGTATTAACCTGGATCTACAATATATTCCTCTGAGCAACATATCTTGTCAACCTTTCAGATTAGTTTGCTTTCATATACAGGTGTGTTAAAGTACTGGACAAAGACTGTAAGGGTTTATCACAAGCCCTTGTATTAAACCACTAAGCATACAGTGGTTAGTTCAGTTATTTTCATTTAAATTTAAGTTTAAATAATGAACAGGTTAAATATAATAGTCTCATATTAATTGTACCATGCTTAGACTAAATCTGACCTATATGTGCCTAAAAATTGCCTGCACAAGCAGGTTTCAGACACAGTGTTTACTTGCCAAGGCTAGTGTTTTAATTAATATGAAACTCCACTGTCAGCACTTTTCTAAATTCACATTGTACATGAAGTCATTTTTGGCTCACAAACATCCCATTTAAAATTAAAACCTATTTGATAAGGACTGATACTGTAGATGACTTTTCTAATTTAAATCAAATGCTCACTTCAGCTGCCAAATTGTCATTAATTTCTACGATATCATGAAGAGAGCAATCTTTTTGGTGCATCACGCTTTAATGCATTTTTCTCCACTGATTTGGCAGCTAAGCACCTGTTGGTCTAACTGGATGGCAAACAAAGTAATTACATCTTGTTTGGATGAGACCATACTAGTGGAAAGGTATTTGGATTACAATTTGGATTGTGAATTGGTTTTGGCGACGAGGGAACAGGCTTAGCCTGACTCGTTATTAGTTAGAGAAATAATTGTTTAGACAGGGCCCCGAGAATGGGTTAGGTTTTGTTTTGTTTATTTTCTTTTTATTGTAAATAATAAACACACGCTATGACATTTCCTGGTATCCTGTATCTAAAGTGTTTATTTGAAGAAGGAAAACATGTGAACAGAGGGCAATCCATAACTTTATATATATATATATAAAATTTTAAAACCATCAGTAGACCCAGGGTTGCAGAAACTTATGGAGATATAATATGTTATACCTAGAACTACCACAGCTGTCATAGTAAAAACAGTGGATTTGGCTTAGTACTGCTGAACTTCAGAGCTTCACGCTTGTTTTGAATAGCTTATTTTTTAGTTAAAACGAATAGACCAATACAACGCAGGACTGCACAGCAAGTCTTAGCTGTGATTAAATTGAAAAAAAAAGTTATTGAATAATAGTGTATCAACCCAGTTATTGCAAGGCTAGAGATGGAAATTACCGTTGAATTGCCAACAGTCAGACTCAAGGACAAAATAAAAGGGTAAACAGAAAACACCTGTATTAAACAGTCAAACAAACAAATCTCAGGCACTATTCTCTATTGCTTCACAGAGTGTCCTAAGCTCCCGCTGCATGTGAGAAGTTGTTTCTAAGTTGCTAAAACCATTCTGTTTTATAGCCCAGCATTTGCAATCATAAGTCCCCTTCCAACACCACCCCCAAGTCTCGTGTCAGTGCTCCGGTTTCCCTCATTTGTAACAAACAGGCTGCAAAAACTGTGTCACAGACAATATCCTGAAGGAAAACAAACAATAACATCAAAATGTTTGATTTACAAAGAAATTATGGGAAAATACAAGTGAGGAAATAAAAATTAAAGGTAAGCACTATGTTTTCTATGTTAAAATAAACACACTGTTTTGACTACATTTAACACAGAACAGTCTGGTAGCGTGCGACGCTGCAGTAGTTTTATATGCATTTTAATAGAGTGTAAAGAAGATCGTTGCAGTAGTTCTAGGTATGGATGCATGCCCGGTAGTTCTAGTGTTAAGCTTTCAATGGAAGGTCCAGTCATTTACATCTAAATACACGCCACTGTTAGCATATTAGAATGTAATAGTTTTATAGTGACTGAACTAAGTCTGACCTTTTCCTCTGTTCATACAAATGCCAGTTGAAGCAGGTTTTAAGACAACCTTTCCTTTTGCCAGTGCTAGTGTTCATTAATATGAGACACTACCGTAAGCATTTTCTAATACTCATTATTTTAAACCAATCTGTAGCATAACGCTACGCTTTTCATTCCTATTTCTTCTTGCCAGGTTCTAATTAATTTCTGTTATATATAGAAAATGTTTCTTTTAATATAAACACCTATCTTCTGTTATCCAGAAGGTATTTCGTTTGTTAATATTAACAAGATCTCTCATTAGAGGGAGGATCTTGGCTTTTAAATTGCTGACCATCAGAAAACCCTGCTACACTGGCCAAAACCAATGAGTCATTTTCAACACTGCTTTTTTACTACACGAAGGTAAGAACAAGGTTACAAATTGGTGATATACACAGAAGGCGCAAGAGGTTAATTTTTAATTAGGCACCTGCTTAGCAGCAAATGCAACCTTGAATATTAAAACATAGGACTGCTCATACATTTAGTTAATGTTATTATATTAGGTTTCTTATTTATTAAAATACCGCATTACTTCAATTTGGCGCAGCCATCGAATTAAAGACGTCGTCTTATTGACGCAGCAGTCATATATCAGCTTTATAATAGATGCCACCCACGAATAAACGCCGCTATGAATAAAGAAACATTAAGGTGTTTTTTTCTCCCCCCTACTAAAGAAAAAACACACAGTAAACAAATAAACACGCAACACGACTATGTACATGTAACGCCCCCGAAGAGATGGGAGCATCAATCTAGCACGTAAATTACAAACTAATGTACACACACATAATAAGCATTTTATTTTATGGTAGTACAGTTCTCAAAGAAAATCCAAGATAAACTATGTACAGAACAGCAGTCCTTCAGAGGTTCTTATAGGTGGTTTTGTTTTTAGTCCATGTAATTCCCATACTCAATCCTGTACAAATATAAACAATTTACTTTGAGAAGATTTAGTTTCGGTTTCTCTTTCAGAGTAATTACAAACATGCAAGTTACAGTGAGAAAAAAATAACCGATTAGGATATAGTGACAGAAATCAAGCTGACATTGGTGCAGAAAAACATCTATGTAACAGTCTTGTACTTAACTGCCACACCAGCACTGTCCCTCCCCTTAACAACCAATATACACTCCTGATTCACTGGTGCAGTACTCCCCTGACTTTCCAACTCCCACTTAATAGGCTCTTGGTAACTGTCACCGATAACTGTACTGTAGTCAAAGTAGGTTAGCCACACACGCTGCTACATACAGGTAGGCTACCGTATTATAGAAAATAAGCTTCCGCGATACTTCTAAAATCTCATAAATCATGTAATAAAGTATTGCAGCGTTTGAAAATCTTAGCATTATTAATAAAGGCCGCCCTCGTATAACAACCGCTCTCTCTTAAGCGCCACAGTCATTTTAATCAATTTAAAATAAAAGCCGCAGCGCCAAATTGAAGTAATACAGTACTTTAGTCTTTTTCTTACTATAAAGTTTGATTGCTTCTACCACAGGGTCTTCAAAGTAATTTGGCAAAGGTGTAAATGTATCTTACTTGGCTGTTGGCGGGCATGCTGACTATTGTATAGGTTCTTATCTTAAACGCTGACTTCTCACAACATATACTATATATATATATATATATATATATATATATATATATATATATATATATATATATATATATATATATATTTGAGTTTTAGTGGGGTTATTCTTGACTCACTCTGATAAAGCCAAGTCTCAGGCAGTAATGTGTATGCTGTGCTTATTCTTTAATATCCAGTTCATATCTAATAAGTCAACTTGTTCACAGCAAAATTGGAACTCTGCAAACACCACAATAGTTTCTGGTGACTTTGCCATGTCTGAAAAATTCCACATTATAACAGTGTTGCCAAAAACCTTACAGTACACAGTGCAAATTTGTTATTAGGGGAGCTGCAGTAATTGTTATTATAGAAACGTAACCGTTATCTACTGGAATGGGTCTACTTCAGATATTCCAACTGATTACTGTCTGTGGCTTTTTTCAGAAACACTATTATTGTCAAGATGATCCTTCATTTCTACATTACAAGGGCACACTGTAAAACTGATTTTTAAAGCGCTTGCTCCAGTTTTCCCGGAGAATGGGGGATGGGGTATGGTGCAAAAATAACAAGAGTGCATGCCAAATGACTTGAGATAGATTTGGAAGACCTAAAATCAAACTGAATTACACTCCTGATACATCAAACACAGGAACAAAACAGGTATTTTTAGTAGGTGGATGCATGGTTCGATAGCCATTAGCCTGGAAGAGCCGGAAAGAGCCCCAGATAATTTGATTTGGTGCTAGTTTGGTGCTAAGGCTTTAGAACATCTGCCTCCAGAAACTGCCTTATACAATTTTAAATATCACAGATGCAATTTCATAGTAGTCTGTATCTGGTTCCCATACAACTCTATTTTTATATTTTCACTTTTGAATTTCAGGAATTCAGCTTGCATTATGTGAATTGCCTCCTTTTCTTCTATTGCATATAATATGTACACAGCATAAAAGGTACTGTGCTCTGAGTCACGTAAGAAGAAATACATCCAAGAACATATATATCACTTTAGCATTTTTTATTTATATTTAGTTAAATACAAATAGAATTACCTCAAAGTAAAATGCAACATTAAAATATGTATAAACATGTTGAGTATTATATTAAACCTTACATAGCTTCAATAAAAAAAGACAAATAAGAAAAGCAAACAAATGTAAATTTTATAAACAGAGCATATATACTATACAATTTAATTAAATACGATTTAATTAAACAGATACGAATTTACTTTGTTTTTTTGTCTGTCATGAAATAAGTACAATGTTTACATTTAGTGCATTATAAGTCAGATATGCCAAACGATAAGAGGTTTATACATGCTTAAATTTACAAACTAATTACTATACAGCTAAGCTACACCCAGCTATTATATTGTTGGTATTTAAGTGGGAGTGCAAACTGGGATACAAAACATACTGCAAGTCTAAAATACAGCATTATAACAGATTGGAACATGAAAAATGAAAGGGCTAGTCCCTTATTCACTGAGCTTTCCCTGTTTTTGTGGTAATCCACATTGTTTTTCCATAGGATGACTACTAAGGTATTCAGTAGTAATTTACATCATTGACATTATTAGTGGTAAACAATAAAATATGCATCTTCCATTAAATTGTACAACTAAAGGAACAGCTATGAACAGCCCCTGTGATACAGAAGACACCATTCCTTTAATTAATGCTGCACTTTCCACTAGAAGAGACATCGGAACATAAAACAAAAGAAGAGAATAAACAGTTCTTCCCTCCCAGCTTTACTTGGGATAAAGCTATCGTGTAATTATAGGAAATCCTGGCGTTACACTGTCAATAGTATGTAGGTCCACTATGCATAGCCAGGATGGCTACATTGATTCAATGTTGTGAGTGTGCAAAGTGATTAAATTGTAGAGGAATATGTAACTAAATCTGCAGTGTTGGCAATCATGACTGAACCTGATTTGCAACAGGGAAATAGACACTGATTCGCATGGGACTATAAATCACCACATAAACAGGTGGTTTCGGAATTTTTAACAACATCGTATGAACCGTCCATTGCTTTCTATGACAGATAATTTTATTAGATGTCCTATTATATTTTTTAAAGGACATTGGGGCTTGTAAAATGTCAAAATCAAGCGCCCTGTGTCTTTTTACTCCTGTATGAATCGACCATGTCAGCGTTATTTTAGAACAAGTGTTGCTGGAGAGGTTTTCCAACCAGATTTAGATTTTTTTTTTTTTTTAAAGGTACATATGGATTTTTTTCTGGAGGTTTTTTTTTTTTTTTTTTTTTTTGAATGATTTAAAATCCTCTCTAGTTCATATTGAATTCAGACCATTAAGCCCTCCCTTTACAAACATGGCAAATGTGGCTGTGATGTGAAATATCACGTGACAATGCAAGAAAACTTTGCAACACCAGGAGAAAATATACAACGTTACAAAGCCCAGGAAACTGCACTCACTAGATTTGCACTGTTCTATCTCCGCTTTAGAGCTTGAAAGCACTTAAGAGAAGGAGGTGTTCGCAATGGCTCCACCATTAAGCAGTAATATTTGGGAAGTTGAGGAGGCTTTCAAAGGTGAATTCAAAGTATTGACAACGTCTAGTTGCAGACACCTTAGTCTGTATAAATACTTTTAAAACTACTGTATTTCAAATGAAAATCTTAGCAATCTGCTGTACATCTTGTGTTTGTGTAAATGTGGGAGGCCAGTATTAAGTGCATCTGTCCAAAAATATATAAGCCAAGCTACCATAAAGGGTCTTTATATAAATGTGATTTCTACAAAAGGGATCAAGTTATATTCAAAAACGGGCTAAGTTAAACAAGACACAATTGGGGCCTACTGTTTACTGCAGTAGGAACAAGTGTCAACATGAATAAACAAAAGGTCCATTAGGGTACCATAGCAACAGCAGCCTGTCACAAGTTAAATGACAGGTTAGGTTAAAATGAGACTCATCTCGGCAGCAACACAGCTGCCTTTAAAACAAAAATGAAAACCCAGGATACAGGAAAAACTATAATTAGAGAACACAGCAAGTGTAGTGAACTTCTGAGTGGGTAAAATACAAGTCGAAGAGAAATAGTCTTAGTGCACACTCCTTAATAACGAAGTGATTCAGAGACTGTTAGCATATTGTAGTGAGCCATAGGGTGCACCCTCTATAATGACAGAAGCTAAAAAAATACGGTTGAATAATTGCTTTCCACAATAAAGCACTAGTTTCTAACTTTTCCACATGGGCCTTCACAGTCAGCTTGAGGTGCATATCAGCTCAATAGTAATCAAATCCAGGAAGGGCTCCTCAATCTGGTTTGTTGTTTTAAGACCATAAGTAGGGGTCGACTTTTACATATTTTTCAGTTATGGAATAAAATTAGGATTGTAGTGACTTTGCTAATGGGTGCATCAATTGGCGTCTCAACTAATCACCTTTATCTGCCGTCAGTATAATGACTTTGTTAATGGATGCTGTCAATTGCACCCTTTCATTTGATTAACAGTACCTGCTGCTAATAATTGTTAGTGGACTGTGGGGAGATAGATAAAAAGGGACTGATAATGGTTGAAGGCGTAGCAGGATGGGAGCTGTATATGCGGTATGCGTGTAGTGAAAGAACTGATGTTTGAACTTTATGAAACTACAGAATATTGCGTTTGAAGTGGACTGTAAAGTTGTGTGATTGTAGTGCAAGGAAGTCGAGAAAGAGAATCTCCGCAGGAGTTGAAATCGCGGAACGCCATCTCTTGAACTCTATTGCTGCTAAACAAAGTGTGTTGAATCGCTTTATGTTCTTGTGGAAGGGTGGTGGGTAATTCACTGACACACGGGAGACAGACAGGTGTAAACACCACACAGGTGCCCAGTTTTATTTCTTTACTGACTCTAGTCAGTGATTTGTTTTAACCCGCAGAGGGCGTTGATGTCCGTGGCCTGACTATCAACAATGATAGGCAGGACCACGGAAATACCAATCCTGGTACTTAAGCCAGTTGTGGGCGCACTGGCAGGTGCTCAAATAATAATGAAAAAAACAAAAAGGGAAAATAAAACGCTAATAAAACTACAAACAAAAAGTGCTGCACTTCGTAGCTTTATCCCGGTCGTCGTTACCCGCACGACTCGGGTCACCATCCTACACTCCCCGCTCCTTCAGCCTATTCCCCGTTATCACTACGACTCTCTCATTTGTCCCGGGTTGGTTTCTCCTGGCCGTTCGTAGTCCCAGAACAGCGCTTCCGTACACACAGCACGTCTAAAAGGGCAGACCCGAGGGAACAGCAGAGTGTTATTTTATAGGGCTAACAATTTCCCCAGACCCGCCTCTTGGCCCCTCAGAGAGAGGAAAAGCCGCAAACCCTCTCTCCCACCTCTACTAGTCACTTCCATGACCGTCAGGCAGGTGTTGGAAGACTGCTGTCCTCCTCCTGCAGCACTATGAACACGCCAGCAGAGTCAGCACAGATCTCCCCCTGCTACAGTTCTATACACCGGATTGGTAATGTTGAACTACCTTATCACTCTACCTGCAGTGTCCTTAAAACAACTGTTTTGCAATATCTTGTATACTCTATCCTATCCTGTATTATTGTATGCTTTCTAATTGAGGGGGAGGGTCTGGTTTTAGTTATATACTACAGGCGGATCACCTACAGTATACTCTGGAGGGAGGGATAACTTGTACTACAGTATAACCCTACACTACGTGTTTCAGTGGGGGGGGGGGGCTTTATGCTTTATTATTTGATTGTTGATTTGCCACGTTTGATATTTGCCTTTACTGATTTAATTTAGTTTTGTTTGTGTTATTTCTTTGAGTTTTGTTCTCAGATTTTTTTTTTTTTTTTTATGCACTAGTCACTTTAATCACCCCAGTGAAAATGTCTACTCTACAGAAATCTGGCTGAGTTCGAGTGCCCCCCTTCCCATTGACTGTAATTGTGATAATATTTCTTGATGGACTTTAACCTGTGGTATTATTTTTATTTATTGGGTTTTTAACTATTTATTATAAATTTAATAAAAGCTTTGAATTATTACTTCTGCTCCCAGAATGCTGTTCATTTTAGCCATAGGACAATTTATCTACTGTTAATAGTTGCACAAATGCACCAACTGTATTCCAGTCCTTACCTGATAACAAAGGTGGAGGCAGCGGTCAAGCTACTCTGACCCCAACATGGCATTCACACTGACTTAGGTGGGTTTGTTACAGGATTTCGCAGACATTTCGCGGATCTGTTAAAGCATTAAATAAACTGAAGTGGATAAGATTTCAGAACACTTAAACTTAACACTTACAATTTAAATTTAAAAAAAAATAGCGCGACGGTCGCAAAGACCTTGACCAACTACTGTGCACCAGACACACTTGTCACCTCCCTTGTAAGATCACCTGGTTTAGGGCCAGGTGGGGCCCGGGGTCCCTCTGTCTCCTCCCATTCCCATCCGCCCTGCTCTGGGGCTTCTCCCCACCATCTTGGGCTTAGGCTTCTGGGGTCTCAAAACACTGGAGCACCAGGGCTGGGCTGTTGCTGCTATGGGTTGATTGTCCTGTAATTGTTAGGCCTCCCCGCACAAAGTAATTAAAGATATGCTAGATCTCCTTCGTATTTGTTTCTGCATTTCCTGTCTGATATTTCCAGGTTGCAGACCACCCACCTATTGATCCCTAAAGATAACACCATCAAACCCTCCCCTGGAGCTCCACGACGTTGCACACGATAAAATATTTCTTTCAGCCAGAGCGTAAAAGTCTCAATCGTCTCCCCTCTTTGACAAGCAAATATGGATTTTAAATGGTTAATTACAGTCTTGCTCTTTGTATCACTTTTCAATAGTGTTACCTCACAAACTTTGAATAGTAATCTACTGCTAGTAGGTACTCACTATTGCTGAATGTGAACAGGTCCACTCTAATTTTCTGCCAGGGCGCCTCTGGAACATTATGTGGTTGCAGTGGTTCGTTTTGTTCTTCTGACACCCTGGGATCCTTCAAGAAGCTGCTTGATAAGATTCTGGGATCAATAAGCTACTAACAACCAAATGAGCAAGATGGGCCGAATGGCCTCCTCTCATTTGTAAACTTTCTTATGTTCTTTCTTATGTTCTCTGGTCTAAGACTTTTAGATAAATAGTAGCAATACCCACTTCCCCTGTTGTGGATGGCGGGAGGGGTACAGAAATGAACGGTGATAAATGTGCATTTACACTGACACACTTGACAAATAGGTAATTGAACAGCAATTAATTGTCCTCATTTAACACTGTAAACAAACAATTTTAACATTTGCAGTTTCCAAGTTAAGGTTATATTTATCAATTAAACTTACTAATCCTTACCTTGAAATGTGGAAGAGTCTGTTTCTGCATGACTCTCGCTGTTTGTCGATTTAACACGGATGTAACAAGGCTCTGTTTCTCACCAGATCGCCGCCTTTGTGATTTTGCTTGAGCATCTTTTTGACTTGTACTCTTGCTCTCACACATATTTTGTATTTTATAATTGGAAGCTTCCATCTTTTTTTTTTTTTTTTTAAATATAATTTAATTGAATTCATTTCTATATTAAATACATTTATTATCTACTACGGTTAAATACAACCATGGATTAATGATGAGTATTATTATTATATATAGATAAAGAAAACTGTGCTCTTTGTTAACACAAAAAGGGTTAAAAAAATGGCTTAACAGGACATTTTCTAGACAGATACCAAACCCTAAAATAGCCAAGCATTGCTATATTTGAAATTAATCTTCTCACAACTTCACTCCTCATAACTCAATGTTATGGAATAGGGTGATTAAAATAAACAAGTCGTGTTTGAAAAAGAATGGTTAGATAAATATTTTATGTTTGTCAGAGATTTACTGGATGCACAAGGGGTATATAGATTGTACAATGAGGTCATACAAGAATTCAGCCTCTTAATTGCAAACAAATTATTCAATAAAATAGATATAATAACACATGAATTCGTGGTGCACTAAATATGGCTATATTTAATATTTTAAAATCCATATACAAGAATGACATCATAAATCTGTCAAGGCTTGGAAAACCAAGAACCTTCTATTTAACCTGCCCAATTCCACCTAAAGCTAAAGAAACCCATTTTAAAGTCATTAGCTCTATATATCCATCCAGTGATCTATTTAGTTTTGAAAATATCCCTTATTTGCTTTTCTAATATTGAATCACTTATTTTTTTTCATGCCCTCATATTAAACAATTTTGGAAGGGAATTCATTCTTGGTTATCTATAAAAAATTCAGATCTGCCAGAACTGATATATGAGGACATTAGATGGTATTCTGAATTTTTTATAGATAACCAAGATCTGCCAGAACTGATATATGAGGACATTGGATGGTATTTCAATGCAAATTGTAATAGTGATGTTTTTATTTTATTGCAAACCTTATTATTTTGTTTGCAATATTTTTACATTCACAAGTGTAAATGGAGAGGCGTGAAGCCTTCAGTCATAGCTCTTATGCACAAGATTGAAATCTATATAAAATCTTTAAAATTGATCAATTCTATATTAGCTTGTAAGTCATATTATTTATTACAATTAATATGTAATTCAGTTTTTTCAATTAGTTCCCATAATTTTTGTCAGCATGTCTTTAACATGAATACACGTGTGTCCTAACTGCACATTATGGGTGAGTGTGTGCAAATCAAGTACATGTGCGTACATAACTGCTCTTTGAGGAAATACGTTCAGTTTGTGAGTGTCAGTGTGTAACGATCACTCTGCACAACTGAGAAGCAGTTGTACTGTCCTCCCTAAGGAGATACTACTGGCCCAATATCTATAACTAACTGTCAGCAAGAGTGACATACAGCAAAAGCAGGGACGTCAGAGGTGTCAATTTCATGAACAAACAGTTTATTGTTGTAAACTATAATGTAATAAATGAAATATAAGGACAACAACGTATTGCAAAGGACATGTGAGGTGAGTACAGGTGAGTAAGAAAGTAAAGTGAATTAACAAACAGGAATTGATGGATTCCTCAAGAGAAAAGGGAGTCCTTTCCTGGCCTAGCTAGCCTGCTTTAATACCGGTACTGGCTTCCAAGGAGCTCTGAGATTGGAGGAGTGGATATCTCAATGAGCCAATGGGGGGAGAGGATGAACAGAGGGTGATAGCAAGGAACTATGGGAATTTGAGTTTTAACCTGGCCAGGCTACTGACCCTAATAAAAGGGTCAGGTGGATGAAACTTGCACCCGCTTTATGGAGCAAGTAAATTGCTACAAGTATGTAGTGGGATATCGTAGTTAGATGTGGTGTATGTAGTTATATTATTTTATTGCGTGTTGTTGCTGATGAGAATCGCTCTGTCTCTGACAGGGGACCTTCCACCGTTCCGTCTCTCTGACTCAAGAATTACTCTCTCACCACGCACGCACCGGATCTGCTGCTTATTGCGTTGTGTGTTGTATTGCTAATGAGAATTGCATCGGCGGCACTCCATCTCTGACTCGGGACCTGCCGTCGTTCCAACTCTGCCTTCGGAATTGCTGCCTCACTCCTCACACACCAGACCTGCTGCCAATGAGTTGCGTCACCACCCGTTCCATCTCAGGCTCAAGAATCGCTGGCTGCTTACTCTGCTCACACGGTGCAGCTGCTGTTGCTGCTCCATCTCTGACTCAGGAAACGACGGATTCTGTAACTCTGCTTTGCACGCTTGCGTTTAATAGAAAGCTATTTGTCTTGTTTGGTTTTTAAAATGCTTTATTAAAATAGTAAAAGGTACACAAAATAACAATCTTCAATACAGGGATCCAAAGGATCCCAGAGTCTTACTCCAGGCACCAAGCTCAGTACAACTTTTCATTCACATTTCCTGGGGTTAAATAGCCCTTGTTCCGCCCCTAGTCCCTGTACCAGGCAACCTATAGAAAGTAAGGCATCCTTATCAAAACTCTTTGATTGGTCAAAATCCTACAGAGCTTGGCTCCACTCAGTCTGGGCTCACGCTGCGACTAGACGGTTGTCAAGTGTACCGCAGCGTGACTAATGCTTTTGCGTTCTTACATTCAATGTTATTGTACATAATTCTAACAAACTAACATTCAGTGGTATCTGATTACAACATCATACAGTACATAAAAACTAGCATTCAACTGTGTTCAAGGATTACAGATAATACTGCATAAAGTTGCCTTTTAATGCAGTGTTTTATTGGTTATTGTCAAGTGTGAAATTCCTGCAATATAGTAGTAATAAAACGTAGTTAATTTGCTTACACAGTGACAGAAAGTGCAAACGCAGTAAATCGATAAGCAGAAATCAATATTTTGGAGATGATTATTGGAGGGGCCAGTGCCCCTGCTTAAACCTCCCACACCCCCCACACTTTACAAAAAAGAGCTGGTAATTCTAGTGCATTTACTCTGTTTTTCTGTTGAATGCATATTGAATTCAGAGGAAGTAAACAATATGTCAGCCATATTCCACACATTATTCATGATGAGACTCTTATAACAATTAATAATGAACAAGCACTATTGCCAGTATAATATTACTACAATGTACACACTACTTGCATGTTGTTCCTATAATATTTTGAATTATAATTTAAATAGAAGGTACTTTTTTAAAAGTGTTTTCTACTTAAGTTATCCTCTTGTCAGACTGCATTTGGATTTGACAGACTCACATGACAAATGATATTTCCAAAAATATGAAAAGAGAAAATAAAATGTTCGCTGATGGTATAGAAATCAGCAATTCAGCCATTTCATCTAAGTGTTTTCAGGTACTCTTAAACAGGTAACAGGTAGTGTTCTGTGATGTACTGACGTTACGTATTCTGTCCCCTGTTGGTGAGATGAGATCTTAATGGTACCATAGCAGTATGGTTGTGTTGTAAATAATTATAATATAATGTAAATGCTGTACACACCCAAACTTAAACAATAATTACATTACTGGTGCAAACAACACTCAACTGAACATAAGCATTATTATACAACCTTTTCTTTGGACATTCACATCTCATTATGGAGGCGATTGACGCAATAAATAAATATGTTTGAAGCAGGCCTAAAATCAATTTAAAGAGTTTAAAATGATTGTCTAATTAAGAAAAAACCTCTCAAGTCATTGTGCTGCTTATTTTTACAGCTGAGTTTTGGCAGTGTATTTACACAATTGAATGTGCTACGAAAGACACAGATGCACCCTGATTCAATCTCCCATCCTTTCTAATCCTCCTTCTCCTTAAATCCCTATTTATACCTGCTGGTGGAAAGATTGCTGCCAAAAAATCTGAACCACTTGTACGTACCGTCCATTCTAATTCTGAAACCTTTTCTTGTCTTCCTTCGCTAGCTCGTTTTTCTGAATCAGGGGTTCATTTTTTCACTCTCCTTGTTTTTCACAAATGCTTTTCTGTGCTTTGATATGCTTCTATACTGTAGCAATTCATACCCCACTGTATGTTATAATAGTCTGGGGACTAACTTGACTACCCGAAGGGTCAGCTGAGAGTCTTGCCAGGTCAAGTGGGTTCATGTTTGGGCATTGGGGAGAGATAGAAAGCTGTGAATTGCTGAGAGCTGAGACAGCAGGATTAACTGAACATGTCAGACACTGGTTGATTCTCATTCCAAAACAATTTCACACAGAAACAGGTAACAAGATTTTTTTTTTCACACAAAAGCAAACAGGTTATAAATACTATTTGTGTCTTCTCATTTTTTCCATTACATTATAGTTATTACTAACTTAGTTATCCAGCCTAACCTAAAGTGACCCTGTTATTTTGGTTGATATGTTTTGATGTGAGTCACCCACAATATTGTCTCATTGCCTAATTTTAAATTTTACACCCTAACCCTACTGTTCTCTGTGTGTAATGTGCACCTTTAAAAACACCCTTAAAAACACCATATATATATATATATATATATATATATATATATATATATATATATACACACACACACACACACACATACACACACACAAAGTACATGTTTTCATACAGTAGTGTGCACATTTATTTGAACACCCCATTGCTTCTCTTTCGATTTGTTTGTGCATGTGAAATCAAACCTATGTAATGGAAAATTGTCAAAATACTACAGGCAAATTAGTGATTGTCTCATTTAATTGATGACTTCAATAGGCCACACATGCACTTTATTTAATATAGTAAGAGAAAATTAACACATATAGCCATAAATAGTAAAATGCATGACACTTTTTAGAAGTTGTTTAAGATTCCTAATTATAGCACAAAGTGGTCTAACATTTTCACACGAGTGCCTATTATTTCTATATCACTGATTACTGACTGGAAATTGAAATTCTCACACCCAGAGGTTTTCATGCAGGTCGGTATATAAAGGATATAAATGACAAATCTTGAGGTGTTCTAATACATTTGCACACTACTGTACAACATTAAACTTCAAGGGATAAAACACTGTAATTAAATATCTGCTGTATGGTATAATGGTAGTATTATATCATAAAGCATGGAAAATTATTCAGAATATACAGTATTCTTAGAGAAACAGTGCCCTCTTGTGATTTATTTTGAAACCACAACTATTTTTGGTGTGTTTACCACCATTCAATAGATATAGATGCTGACATAATGTGCCTGGATTTGTATGGTGTGTATAACTTTCAAACAGTTTTTAAATCCTCACATGTTAAACAGGTTTTTTGTCTAAAGGTGTAAATCAATGATGTTCTTTAAATGTACACTTAAAGAACTCATGTAGCATGCTTAACTGTTTGTTACTTTAGACTGTAAAATAACTTTTTTTTTTTTTTAGTTAACGTGCAGTGCTTGCATTCCATTAGATATATAATAATGTACCCAGTAGTTGTCTACCTACAACTTTACCTTTATTCAAAAGTGATTGAGTTAATACATCTGTGGCAGGATAGTGCTGTCGGCCAAGATGGCATTGGCAGAAAAGAGACTCAGAAGCTGCAGTTAAAGCGTTGTTGCGCACATTATTTAAACCAACAAACAAAACGCTGGAATAAATATACAAGACACAGGAGTCAAAATAAAAGGTTCAAACAAAACAATAAGATGTAGGGTGTGCATTTGCCTTCACTACCTCAAACATTCACGTAAACACCAACTCCCAAACAAAGGATTACACCATGCTTTTATACATGTGGCCACTCCCCAGTTAGCATCAATTACCTAAATGGGGAATGGTCAAGCCTGTAATTTTTGGCATGGACAGATTTAACCCCATCCCTGCAAACCTTACATTTCCACACCCACACTATTTACAGCACCTCCCCCCTTAAAACACAACACCCCTCCCCCTTGTCCGTTGTTCTCCCTCTGGATTCTTGTGGGTGTGTTGGTAGAATGGTTGGTCGGGGTTTGTGGTGGAGGTGATCCACTTGCCCCCTCCTTAGGCCATGGTGGTCCTGGGTCTTCTGTCCAAGGCTCCTGTTTAACCTATCTTGTGGCCCCTTGATTTCTGTGAGGGGGTGCCCGTTTAACTACACCCTAAGCACAAGTGACTTTCTCCCTGTCTGGGCTCCTCTACAGGATAAAATGCTGAGCACTCCTATGGTGGCTACGGCGATGCTGTGCACTCCGGCTGAGCCAGCGCAGGTCGCAAAAAGAGACAATCCAACCAAGGCAGCAAATGTTTAGGACAGGTCACTCCATATGTGCAGGCTCTGGACCCTCCGGACGTGCGGGCTCTGAGCCCTCCAGGTGTGCAGGCTTCCTCTGTGCTCCCCTTATCAGCATATGTAATGGCTTGTGCGTGTATTGGTCATTGCAATTCCCTCACAGGGGGTAGCGGCTCTGCTTCAGGTACTGAAGACAGCGGGACCTCTCCCTGGGGCGCTGGAGAGAGCGGGACCTTACCCTGGGGCACTGCACAGAGCAGGATTGCTCCCTGGGTGCTGGAGAGAGCAGAATCGCTCCCTCGGGTGCTGGAGAGAGTGGGACCTCTTCCTGGGGCACTGGAGGGAGCGGGACCTCTCCCAGGGATGCTGGAGAGAGCAGGACCTCTCCCTGGGGTGCTGGAGAGAGCGGGTCCCCACCCTGGGGTACTGGACAGAGAGGGACCTCTCCCTGGGGCGCTGGAGAGAGCAGGATTGCTCCCTGGGGCGCTGGAGACAGCGGAACCTCTCCCTGGGGCGCTGGAGAGAGTGGGCCTTCTCCATGGGTCGCTGGAGATGGCTCCCCTGATCGCCATCCCTACACTGGAGACTGCAGAGGCTCCTCCCTCTTTAGCTCTGGAGACGACAGTGTTCCTCCCTTTTTAGCTCTGGAGATGGCAGTGGCTCCTCCTTCTGGCCCTGGAGACGGCTCTGGCTCCTCCCTCTCTGGCACTTGGTCAGGCAGTACCTCCCTCTCTGGCACTTGGGCAGGCAATACCTGCCTCTCTGGCACACGGGACCAGCACACAATAGGGTGGTCAAACTCTTCACAGACGAGGCACCAACCTTGGTCCTCTAGGCCTGCAGGAGGGCTTCTAAATCACCTTTCCAGAAGACTAGGGAGGCCACCATCACCACTTTTTTGTGGTGCCCAAACTGCAGGCTCTGCTAATTGGATGGATTGTACATAGTGTATTGAGCAAACTCATACATTGAAATTTATATTTATACTTACAGTAAGGAAAATCAGAGTACTGGAATTTGTAAATGCAGAGAAATTGCACCAATTAAGACAATACACTACAGAGATCCTTTCTTTTTACAACATATTTCCTTAAGTTTTTCTGTGGAGCTGAGTGCAAACAGATTTATTTCACTTGAGCAAAACACAACACCAGTGTACATTCATTCACTTGTTTAAACCAAAACCATTATTTCAGATGCAAAATAAATGCTCACCACAGAGCTCTGACCAAAGGCACAATTACTAATTCCATGATTCCCCTATTAAACATTTCAACTGTGTAGTCTCTGCACGAGGTTGATGACTGGGACTCAGTTCATTATTAATGACTGGACAGTATTGACATATGCAACTTATTTGCTTCACAGAGAAAAAGAGAACAGAAAATTAGAATTATAAAATGAATTTGTTAAAAATCTTATACTGATCGATTTCTATTCAAATTTTACATTAAAGCTACAGCTAAGAAATTGACTTTTTATACTGCAGCAGACAATCTGACACCCATCATTTCTGTATCAAGAGTCAAAGCTGATTGGTTTTAAAGCAAACATGTACGGAAAGGCTAACGTTATAAAGGTTCTACTTGAATTTATGCTAAACATTATATTATTAAAAATAATAATAATAATAATAATAATAATAATAATAATAATAATAATAATAATAATAATAATAACAACTAGAACTGCCAGGCAGTTTTACAGCTTCCAAGCTCAGTACCATTTTGGCAAGCTGTAGCATTGCAGCACAAGTGTCAGCAACAGATTAGTTTTTTGGAACAGTTTCAATCCAAACTGCTATATTAGTTAAATGTCTCACGTTGCTTTATAATTTCAAATACCATAGTAACCATGACCCTACCTACACACTATAAGGAGTTATAAGCTAATTTTACATTTAACCTTAAGTAGAGGTTAAAGGTCACAATCAAGGTAATTTTTTTAATAGCGCATATATGGGTTCCTTAATGTGTTGTATAGTAAACATAACTATGTGCACTGTACAAAGTTATCAGCTAATTTTACATTTGACCTTAGAGGGATCAAAGGTTTGCAGGCAAGGTCATTTTTGCATAGAGCACATATGGTTTCCTATATGTGTTCCATAGTAACCGTTAACCTATGTGCCAGGTTAGGAATCAGTTGGAAAAAAAAAAAAAAAAAAAAAAAAAAAAAAAAAAAAAATTAAACGATGTGCAGACAGAAGCAGTTTGATGTTTGGGGCACGTTTTGGCAAATTTGGTGGCAGCCATTTTGATAGTAAAATTTCTCGCAGCAACTTCTGCTTTGCAAAATTAAAGCGGGTTTGGTTGCTGATGGCATATGCAAAGTTTCAGATCAATCGGTTCACCGCTTCCCAAGAAGATTTTGAAAGGTTTTTACAAAAAATGTGTCAGGCTGCCATCTCAGTTGAAACAGTAGTGCAATTTTTTTTGCATCTGAACTGTAGTCTACACAGGATGATACCTGCCAAGTTTCATGATGATTGGTACACCGCGTGCGAACAGGAGCAGTTTAAAGTTTAGGAATAAAAAAAAATTAAAAAAAAAAAAAAAACTGAAAAAAAAAAAAAAAAAAAAATTATATAATAATATATATATTATATATATATATATATATATATATATATATATATATATATATATATATATATATATATATATATATAAATCCTTCCCAAGCCAGCTTGGAAGCGCAATGTAATTTTCCTAAAATAAGGATAACAATGTTATAATCAGAAGTTTTTGCTTTTATAAAAGTATTTTTCTTTTAATTACTTTTTTTTTTAAATTACTTAATGACTTCTTATTGTACTTGTATAGAAATACATGTTGTGCTGGGAGTCATTTTGTTACTAGTCTACAACCAATAATTTGCTAAGCAAATAGATGTTTAAACCACATATGCAATGAATAACTACTGCTAATAATAAAGTAATGCATATTGTTTTCTCTGCTCAAATTTTGGCTTTTTAAAAAGTATATGTATATACATACATTATATATATATATATATATATATATATATATATATATATATATATATATATATATATATATATATATATATATATACACACACACACACACACACACACAGTGGCTTGCAAAAGTATTCACCCCCCTTGGCATTTTTCCTATTTTGTTGCCTTACAAGCTGGAATTAAAACGGATATTTTGGGGGTTTGTCTCATTTGATTTACACAACATGCCTACTACTTTGAAGATGCAAAATATTTCTTATTGTGAAACAAACAAGAAATAAGACAAAAAAACAGAAAACTTAAGCGTGCATAACTATTCACCCCCCCAAAGTCAATACTTTGTAGAGCCACCTTTTGCAGCAATTACAGCTGCAAGTCTCTTGGGGTATGTATGTATAAGCTTGGCACATCTAGCTACTGGGATTTTAGGGATTTTTTTACTGGGATTGAGGTCTGGGCTTTGACTAGGCCATTCCAAGACATTTAAATGTTTCCCCTTAAACCACTCGAGTGTTGCTTTAGCAGTATGCTTAGGGTCATTGTCCTGCTGGAAGGTGAACCTCCGTCCCAGTCTCAAATCTCTGGAAGATTGAAACAGGTTTCCCTCAAGAATTTCCCTGTATTTAGCGCCATCCATCATTCCTTCAATTCTGACCAGTTTCCCAGTCCCTGCCGATGAAAAACATCCCCACAGCATGATGCTGCCACCACCATGCTTCACTGTGGGGATGGTGTTCTCGGGGTGATGAGAGGTGTTGGTTTTGCGCCAGACATAGCGTTTTCCTTGATGGCCAAAAAGCTCAATTTTAGTCTCATCTGACCAGAGTACCTTCTTCCATATGTTTGGGGAGTCTCCCACATGCCTTTTGGCGAACACCAAACGTGTTTGCTTATTTTTTTCTTTAAGCAATGTCTTTTTTCTGGCCACTCTTCCGTAAAGCCCAGCTCTGTGGAGCGTACGGCTTAAAGTGGTCCTATGGACAGATACTCCAATCTCCGCTGTGGAGCTTTGCAGCTCCTTCAGGGTTATCTTTGGTCTCTTTGTTGCCTCTCTGATTAATGCCATCCTTGCCTGGTCCGTGAGTTTTGGTGGGCAGCCCTCTCTTGCCAGGTTTCTTGTGGTGCCATATTCTTTCCATTTTTTAATAATGGCTTTAATGGTGCTCCGTGGGATGTTCAAAGTTTCGGATATTTTTTTTATAACCCAACCCTGATCTGTACTTCTCCACAACTTTGTCCCTGACCTGTTTGGAGAGCTCCTTGGTCTTCATGGTGCCGCTTGCTTGGTGGTGCCCCTTGCTTAGTGGTGTTGCAGACTCTGGGGCCTTTCAGAACAGGTGTATATATATGAGATCATGTGACAGATCATGTGACACTTAGATTGCACACAGGTGGACTTTATTTAACTAATTATGTGACTTCTGAAGGTAATTGGTTGCACCAGATCTTATTTAGAGGCTTAATAGCAAAGGGGGTGAATACATATGCACGCACCACTTTTCTGTTATTTATTTTTTAGAATTTTTTTAAACAAGTTATTTTTTTCATTTCACTTCACCAATTTGGACTATTTTGTGTATGTCCATTACATGAAATCCAAATAAAAATCAATTTTAATTCCAGGTTGTAAGGCAACAAAATAGGAAAAATGCCAAGGGGGGTCAATACTTTCGCAAGCCACTGTATATATATATATATATATATATATATATATATATATATATATATATATATATTATATATATATATATATATATATATATATATATATATATAATAACGTGGTAATAACTGGCTAACTACTCCCATATGATAACTTCTCCAGCACAGATTTTGGGGAGAACAATAGAGTTTTTTATTGACCAAATACATAGACACAAATCAGTTTCAGATTAATCATGTGATCTTTACAAACCCCTTCCATATCCTGTAACAATTTACAATTGTCTGTCCCTCCAACATTCTCCATACACATACATACAAAGACTCACACACGTTGCAAATATGCACTTTAAATAACTTCCACAAAACAGTAAAATACAAAATACATTTTTCAAGATATATTAAGGATTTGAAGAAAATCGCACGTAGATATTATCAGAAAAATCCATGACGTGATGGCATCTCAGGAGTGTTCACTGTTGCAGCTCTTGCAGAATTTCTGTGGCGATCTCAGTGATGTTCTCCCAGGCGAGTTGAATATGCTTAGACTCTGTTGTGCGGCCACACACAGCAAACCGCAGCACGAAACTGTCTGCCAGGTAACATGGGACCATGTGGATCTTTCTGCCATTGTTTATTGTTTTAAGGAGTTTTTCATTCAATGCATTGGAGCCCTAATTGCAAAGAGAGAAACAAATATTTTGTCATACATAGTTACATAAACATGAAGAGACACATTGGTAAAAAATCTCATAATGATCCTTTGGTCTGTAGTAACACTATACTTACTGGTACCTTTTAGGAATTTGACAATTGTTTGCAATACATTCCTTTTCAGAACAGTACTTTCTGTTTAGGTATTGTATTAATTACACCAAAGAGCAGTACTAACTGACACACAGTCTAACTGAAACACTCCTTAAATGCACAGACTCCAAGTGTGTTCTGTATGTTTTTCAAGATACATTAAGAGATGCCAATTTAGTTTCTTTAATCCACTGCAGTTTTTTGAGGACGTGAAGGTGACTTTGTTTCATTTGTTTATCCATAATAAAGAATAGTTTTACACTGTATAATTGATCAAAACAGAATAATATAGAACTGAATGCCAAGAATTAGTACCTTCTATGCTTAAAGCATGCCTAAAAGTCAGTTCAGAAGCTTTTAACCTCATCTCATTGACAGAGGTGAGAAGCTCCAGTGGCAGTGCATCAAACAACAATGTCTGTTACACTTGCTTAGTCATTGTTATCACTTACATTTCAAAAACCATATTTTTTTTTAATACATTTACATTTTCCTTCCATACATCGTTTGTTTAATTGTACATGTCCACCATGTACAGTACATTGCAACAAAAGAAAAAAGTACATGTTCACTTCATTCATCCGGTATGAAATAGTACATCACCAGCTCTGATTTGCTGTCTACACATTGTCTGCTCAACCCCCTCCAATCTGGTTTTCGTCTGGCACAGTCCACTAAAACTGCTCTTCTCTCTGTCACAAACTCTCTACTCTCTGCACGTGCCGCCTCCCTCTGCTCTGTCCTAATTTTCCTCGACCTCTGTGTTGCCTTTGACACAGTCTACCACGCTGTTCTCCTGTTCTCCCTCGCTGACCTAGGACTCTCCGGCACTGCTCTTGCCTTGTTCTCCGCCTACCTCTCCGATTGCACATACCGGGTGTCCTGGAGTGGCTCACCCTCTGCCTCTTGATCTCTTTATATAGGTGTCCCCAAAGGCTTAATAACTCTTCATAGTTCCAAAACCTTAATAGCAATGTTAAGTTTACCTTCAGTCTGAAGCACACGAGTCCCAGAACCACATCACCACAGATCTCAAAGCGCTTGTCTTGACGAACCAAGCTTTCAAACTCATGGGCAAGGCTCACATGCTAAAAGAAAAAGATATTTGATTAAATCGTTAAGTATTTTTAAACGTTAATTTAATTTAAAGCCATTTACTACTGTTTACTATGTTTATTTATCTCCCTGTGTTAAGGATTTGCAGATTGAAGTTACTAAGTAATGCAAATCTTTCTAGACTGCAACCACTTGTTATGGAAGAGAACTTATAAAAAATGTACAATAGATAATTAGCTGGGTGGTCAATAAAGCCCCCATTCTTGGCTGTGCAAACGCATACAGTAACAATTCACAAAGTCATTGAAAGGCTGTACAGATAAATTAAATAAAGTCAGTATTCATAAAACTTCTTATTGATTTATCTATTTTAATTGTGTTTGGGGATTACATATTCTGGAGATACACATAGATAATCCAGACTTTAGTGTTATGTCTTTAAAAAATATTTACAATGGCCACACGATGGCAGCACAGTTCATATATAAACACATCACCTCTTGGGCCTTAAAGACCTCCCGCTTTATTTTTTGAAAATATAGTTTGACAATTAACAGGCTTGTTTTATACTGTATTCTCAGTGGCACGGTACAGAATATGCAGAGTATAAAATGTACATTTTTGACTATACCTTTCGAATGTATTCCTGTAGCCCCTTCAGCCCGTATGTCCGAAAAACAAACCACATCTTCAAAGAGCGAAACCTCCGGCCCAGTGGTATCTGCCAATGCTGTGTGAAAAAAAGTTCCGCTTATACTAACGTACAGATCAAGACAGGCTAAACAAAGCACACTGGAGCCCAGCTGTAGTTGTGGGAATATGTTTATCGACTCAACCAGCCCGGATGATGTGGGAACAAAGAATTGTTAAACTGGGGTACATTCTGACCTTGCATATATTCTGCGTCTGAAACAATATTATAGATCACACCAAGAAATTGATAGTTTTTAGATATTTTTAGGTACCAGAGTTCACAAAGTTCAACTACACACACATGCATTTAGGTAAGATATATAAGATAGGCATTAGTGCGACTGAGACAAGCTTACCCGAATCCCCTCCTGACAACAGACCTCTCCGTACCCGAGCTTTAAATGTATTAGCCCGGGGTTGTAGACAAGAGAGGATCTGACATTTCCCTTGCCATTTACAAAACAACACATGCATTAAATCCATGTTGTGTATCAACTTAACACGTGCTTATTACTATTATCATCATCATCATCATCATCATCATCATCATCATCATCATCATCATCATCATCATCATCTAAACAATGGCTGTAAGTATCTGCTGGATTTTTAAATCAATTCATTAGACCCCACTATACAGTATGTGTACATATAAAAATCACATTTACTTACCCTATAGTCTGTGACAAGCCCTGAAAACAGAAAAAAATGGTTTTAAGAACATACTTTAAAGTCCCCTACCCTCTTTTTTGTAAATATTTCATTGATTTTTCATTGCGTACTGTAGTGCTTTTTATGAACTTACCTTACTTTGTTTCCAATAACTTAATCACTATCTGCAATAATTACCTGTGTATAATTATACTTCAATATGCAGAAAAGTTATGATTAACATGCCAATATCTGTTTAGCACAAATATATTTCACTTGAGTGCTGTGTATATGTGCAGATTTTTTTTCTGTTTCATTGGTAAACCAGCTAGTAATTAAGTAAGTATCTGTAATTTTATTTCACTATTACTGTATTTAACATCCTCAGTCTAGCTCCATCAAATGATGCAGACGGAGCAAAGCAAGACCTCTTCAACTGATAATGAAAACGGCTTTGGTTTTCCTGTCACTCTAATTATAGCACTGCAACAGGCACAGCTGTATGTAGCAGCAAGCAGGACCACAGTGGAGTAGTTTGCATTTAGAATGGCTGACAAGTGTGTTGATCAATTTAAAATAACATGGAGCCCAACTTTTAAAAATCCATTTTCCTAACCTTCACTTTATTCACTTCATTTCCTTCAGTCCCCTCATCACTTCCCCTCACTGATTAGTTCAACTTTGTTATTTATAACTTTGGGAAGCTGCAACACTGCTCTCTTCCCCCATGTTGGTTTGTGGGTGGCTGTAATACTGTAGGAGCAGATGATTGCTCTATTTAGTGTTGAGCCTTTGAAGTCTTTTCCAAGTGCAAATGCACTTTGATAAGGAGAGCTTGTTATTGATTACCAAATGTTTAGTGGTAATTCAAATATACAGCAATGGAGATAGGATGACTTTACTTGACATATGTCTAGCTGTCATTTTAAAAGTGGTGGGATGGAATTAAGTAAACATTTGTCTACTGGACTAAGAGTGTTTTTAGTTTTATTAGGTCTATCCAGTACATGTATTGTAACATTGTTCAAATTCATAATTATTCACAATATACTGTATGAGGCACATGGAACCTATGGGGAAATAAATGACATCTAAAGGGGAGGTCAAGTAAAGGTGGTGCCATATGTACTGTAACTCTGTGTTGTATACCAAAAACAGTGAATATCCCACTACATTCAAGTATTTTATAAATAGCTGTTAGATCATTTGTCAGTAGTAATACACCATAGTGAACAGGTATTAGTAAACATGAAAATATGTACCTGATTCTTGGTGATCGTGCTGTAGATAGAGAGGATCCATTTTAAAAGCTCCAATTATCTCTGACCGTTTCTTCACCCTGTACACAAAAAATAACACAGGGGGTTGATTAGCTCTGGGGAGCCAGACACTCATACCTGACAGGAAAAAATAAAAGGGGTTCATTATGTAGCAACTGATCATTCACAATTAAAAAATAATAACATTGATTAACCTGACGCTTCGGTGTTTTACAGAAACACTCCATAGCCGCATATTGTTTGGTGGGGCATATATACCCTTCCTGTGAAATATTCCACATTCAATGGGCAGGAAATCTGGAAGACTGACTCATTGAGTACTACTGGGAGGATCTCATCAAGCCCAGGGGATTTGTTTTTTTTTTAAGAGCTCCAAGTCCCTTTAACACTCCTGCCTCGTTGTGTGAAAGTTACTTAAAACTGGATAGGAACAGGTGGACAGGTGGGTATGTTGTCCATATCCTCCTTTTTAAAAAACTTGTGAAAAGTAATCATTTAATATATTGGCTATTTTTTTTTTCTCTTCATCTATGATTTTGCTATTTGTATCTCTTAAATATTTTCAGACAACTTACAGGTGGAAGTTGCAAGAACAACATTTAGAAAAAAACTAATTATTTGAAACAGAATGATGGTACCCACAAGCATGTGTATAGATTTTACAAAGAGACTGTGTTTTTAACTCCATCTGTGTCAAAAGCGAATCTTGTCTAAATGATTTGTTTCATTAGGAATTTGTTAACCCTGCTGCCTGTCCTGTAGATAAAGGCAAATATACGCTTGATTCTAATGAAAGAAGGCTGACTGCCAAGGCGTTGTTGATTGATCTTCCTGTGTTTACGGAGGACAAGCTGTCTTTATTGAAAGTGACCACGTTAGCGCAATTATGACTGAAGGGCAGGTGTTCTCCCTGTCAGCACTCTTCAATGAAGCCGGTTGCTTTAGTTTCATTAAATTCCGGTTGAACTATCTAAGAACAGTAACATTACATTGTGTAAACAATTTCGGATAGATATATATAACTGTCTGTTTTTTTTCCTAAGGTGAGCAAACATGCTGTAGCTAAGACATTGTCCCTCTCTATCAAAGCTGTGTGCTCCATGATTCAATAGGCACAATTTTTGGGAAAGGAAAACAGTCATTTCACAAGACCAGTAAGCTATAGTGGAATTCAGCTCAGAATCCTTATACTAACTAGTTGTTTTTTTATACCCATGTAAAAAAAACTATAGTATTTTATAGAGGTGGCCACAACACTGTAGTTACTATGGTAAATTATATGAAATACTGTTATACTCTATAGTAAACTTTTTTTTTTTTTGTTATAGAATCCCATAGTTTGTTTTATATTGGAAAATCCAACACATAAAGAAGCAGGAGGTTATAAACAGTAAACCCATTTATCTATGCTTTATCTTGCTGTACAAAACACTTACCACATTGCTGAACAGTCAAAGTTAATCAATAGCCACTTGTGAGGATTAAAGTTGAATGAATCTGCAAACTGATAAGAGATAAAAGGACCATTCGTTTAGAGGTACTTGACTTTTCCATGGAAAATCCTTTTTTTTAATTTTTTTTTTTTATAAGTATACAGTTTATCAGTGGAACTCTATGTATATCTGGGAGTTGCAAACGTTAAGGAAACACAAAAGGGGTTATGCAACTAAGTAGAGTCAATTGTCCCTTGTCCAAATTGGTAATGCAGTTTGCTGCCAAATTATGTGCACATAAAGACCTTCTAGCAGCAAAATAAATTAACAAAGTCATTGCTGTGTGAACTCCTGCAGAGGTAAGTGTTACTACTATTTGATGAGGGAAAAAAAAAGTTACTGCATTCACCATTTGCTCTCATAAATGCTGCCGGTCAGAAGACAGATACAGGACATAGGTGAGCCTCTTTGCTGCCAGACAGTGTAACAGGTTCTGTTATAGATGACACTGACCCTTGTGGGTAACAGGATAAATAGTATTGGGGTACAAAGTGAGATAATGCACTTGTTTTTTTAACTTTATTCTACATCGCTTTGTATTTATAATCTATAGTTATAATGAAACCAATATCAGCTCTAATAGTAAACTTATCAGTATAACAAAATGCCCAATTAACCTTTTTTTTTTTTTTTTTTTAAATCCCCTTTTTATTCCCAGGGTTATTCCTGACCTTAGAAGATGTAATTTAAAATCTCTTGCTACTGCAAGGATTAGCTGGGGCATGTCTGTCTGAAATACAAACTGAGATGCTGGTGAACCATCAAAAGAGATGGTATCTTGTGTCTGTGTGGTTAAATGTACAGGTGGCAATGTAAACAAACCAAACTGTCAACAAGGACTTGTTTTCAGATACGTCAAAGCTATGGAAGATTGTAGAGAACCAAACATCAACACCTCTTTTGTTTGTAAAATTGAACGTGATTGATTTACAAGGCAAACGTTTCCCATGAAACATTTAAAATGAGGGCTTATTTTAACTTTTCTTAAATACATTTTGGAAATTAACATTTTGTTTAAAGCAATTCAGTCTGACCAAGCAAAACCTGTTAAAAACCAGGTGCCATAGAACCACCTTCAAAGCAAAATAACTAACTAATTAAATAATGTAAAAAAGATTCATGGTCCTAGATTATGTTTCGGGATGGCAAAAATATCTCTGATATAATATATTTACTTGGTATTACTTTTGTTTAGTAACCTCCCTGTCTGCCTTTTGAAATGTAATGAAAGCCCATAAAAGGAAAGTAAAATGTTTGGAGGTCTACAATTTTTTAAGCACTGTTGATAGTTGCTATGCTGACAGATGTGGAGCTGTGGTGCTGATTCATTGCATCAGCAACCAATAAAATTGCAGGAAACTCCAGTGATGTAATTTACCTACTGATAAAACCACTTCTTTTATTATTACCTAACTATCTCCCTATTGTTTGAATGTCTGTTCTTAATAAACAGTGTCATTTAGGTATGGGACTTATCCAAAGGTTTGTCGGTGCCTCAGGAAATTACTTTGTCCTTATCTCTGTGGATATGACTATGCTTTGCTGAAAAGCCTGAGCAATTCAAAGGAAGTTCAATGCCTGCTAATTTCCACAGTGATAAAGCCTAGCATTGTTAATGCTTGGCAAATATTGGTCTGTACTTTTAAGAGGCCTGTTTATGAAATGCAGGAGATGGAAACTCCTCTCATGAGTAACAATGATACAGTTTCATAACATCCATTTCATATGGCTTTTGTTATTGTGTCTTGAATGTATTAAATGTAAGCCTGAGTGAGTATATTTATACAGTACATGCTGTAAAGGTCTGTTTTATTTATTTTGAACTGTGTTTATTAGATTTTTCATAACAATTTGATAGGAAACAACAGCTGATAGAATATAGAGAAAAAGAGCTTTGCAGAAGTGAAATGTCAAGTTTCAACAATTTTTTTAAAAAAATAAATGGAGGTTGAAATTCCCAAGTCTGCAAGGTTATTTCTGCTAGAGTATTTTTGCTTTGTTCGACAACAGAAGGCAGAAAGGACGAATATGTAAAATATTTGCTTGTGCTTGAGAAAATATGATGGGCTCATAACACAGAAAACACTTAATCTTTTCTTTTTATAGATGACTGCCTGCTATTCTGTTATATCTGGTAACTATAGTCATCATGGAATACATTTATATAATACATATTTCTGGAGCTGAAATGTAGTTCAGTTTTTTACCTCTACTCCATTAAGAAGATGTCTAAATTCTGGGCAGATAAAAGCACTTCCCGCATAGGCAGCATCAATGTGCATCCACATATTTTCGGAATTACCTAAAACACAATACACCAGCATGAGTGGGTTACTGACCTGAATGCTGGATACATCAGAAGCCTTTAATATGAAGTGAAGTTGCTCTGTAAATGCATAAGGGCTGGAGAGGTCATGATGAGATCCAAGTAGTTGCTATACTAAACCACAGATCATTTGCACCTTGTTTGTGATAGGAATATAAAACTGAAGTTCTGGAATTTGTGAGAAAAATGTAATAAAAAAATAAGTATAAAGTGTGCCGAACTTGATTGTCACTGGTTTTGTAAGTCAAGTTTTTTTCATGGAAATACGCAATTCCTGGGACAAAGATGTTAAGAACACACCAAAATTGCCAAAGTAATAATGAATCAATTCAATGCAATTCATAAAAGACCACTGAATTAAAATGCATTACAATAGTTTTTTTTTTTCATTTATCTACACATCCTACCCCACAACTTAAGTGAAAAAAATATTCTAGAAATTTGTAGAAAATTAATTAAAAATAAAAACTGAAATAGCTTGGTTGGATAAGCGTCCACCCCCTTGTATTAGCAATCCTAAATTAGCTCAGGTATAATCAATCAACTTCAAAATCACACATCAAGTTAAGTGGCCTTCACCGGTGTTAAATTGTAGTGATTCATGTGATTTTAGGATACATTCAGCAGTTCCTGTAGGTTCCCTTTGCTGGGTAGTGCATTTCAAAGCAAAGACTCAACCATGAGCACCAAGGAGCTTTCAAAAGAACTCCGGGACAAAGTTGTTGAAAGGCACAGATCAGGGGATGGGTATAAAAAAATGTCAAAGGCCTTGAATATCCCTTGGAGCATGGTCAAGACAATTATTAAGATGTGGAAGGTGTATGGTACCACCAAGACCCTGCTTAGATCAGGCCATCCCTCCAAACTGGATGACCGAGCGAGAAGGAGACTAATCAAAGAAGCTACCAAGAGGCCAATGGCAACTTTGCAAGAGCTACAGACTTTTATGGCCAAGACTGGTCAAAGTGTGCATGTGACAACAATATCCGAAGCACTCCACAAATCTAGCCTGTATTTTACTTAAGAAAACCCACCTTGAATCCCATTTGAAGTATGCAAATAAACACTCAGGAGATTCTCTAGCCATGTGGCAAAAAGTTTTGTGGTCTGACGAAACTAAAATGCAACTTTCTGGGCTAAATGCAAAGCGTTATGTTTGGTGCAAATCCAACACAACGCATCACCCGAAGAACACCAACCCTATTGTGAAGCATGGTGATGGCAGCATCATGTAATGGGGATGTTTCTCATTGGCAGGGACTGGGGCACTTGTCAAGATAGAAGGGAAAATCAATGGAGCAAAGTACAGAAAAGTCCTTGAGGAAAACCTGCTGCCCTTTGCAAGAAAGTCGAAACTGGGACGTTAGTTCACCTTTCAGTATGACAACAACCCAAAGCACACAGCCAAAGCTACACTGGAGTGGCTAAGGAACAAAAGGTAAATGTCCTTGAGTGGCCCAGTCAGAGCTCCGATCTAAATCCAATCGAAAATTTGTGGCATGACTTGAAGATTACTGTCCATCAACGCTCTCCAAGGAACTTGACAGAGCTTGAAGAGTTTTGTAAAGAAGAATGGTCAAATATTGCCAAATCTAGGTGTCCAAAGTTGGTAGAGACCTATCCCAACAGACTCACAGCTGTAATTGCTGCCAAAGGTGCTTCTACCAAGTATTAACTCAGGGAAGGGTGGAGACTTATCCAATTATGTTTTTTCAGTTTAGTATTTTTAAGATTTAATCTTTCTCAATAAAAACTTTTTTCCCCTTAACAGTACGGAGTATGGTTTGTAGATAATTGGAAAAAAAATCCTAATTTAAATGCATGAAACTCTGAGGCACTGACACAACAAAATGTGAAAAAAGTTCAAGGGGGTGTAAAGTTTCTATAGGCACTGTGTGTGTGTGTGTGTGTGTGTGTGTGTGTGTGTGTGTGTGTGTGTATATATATATATATTACATAGTTCAGCAATCAAATAATAGGCCTTTGATAAAATAATATCTTTTCATAATGGACTAGCACAAAGTGCTTTACAGAAGTATACACGAACTGTGCATTATATGCAGAGTCACTTAAAATAGGACAATTATTTAACATCTCATCTGCTGGATGGAAGCAACTTGCTCAGGGTCACACAGTGAGTCAGTCAGTGGCAGAGATGTGATTTGAACTGGTGACCTTCTGATTACAGACCCTGGACTTTTACCACTGGACCACACTGCCTCCTAGTGTGCATGGCATGTTCAGGCAGACTCCATATAATACGTGTAACAATAAGTAAAAAGTTTTGTTTATAATGTATACAGTGTAGATATATGTACTTACAGATAAGGCCTATTTCCATTATGTTATCAAATGCACAGGATGCTGTTGTTCCAAGTGTTGCGCAGCACTGTAGATCACAGTAAAACACACAAACATTACATTTGTTACAACTGGACAAAACTTGACATGCATTGTACTGGATTATATTAAAATTGGTATTGTTTCATAAAGGTTTTCGATTATTAAGTTTATGAAGTACTAATAACCTTGAGCAGAATGAAGTATAGTTTTGACTATAAAAAACAACACGTCTGTACCTAGTTAAATTGAAACCCGGTTTGCATTTTACAGAGGCAATAGGTTAGTCATCATTATTTTGTTATGACAGTGGTATTTTGCGAGTGTGTGGTCTGCTGTGTGAAAGTAATCAGAAGTGAGTGAGCTGCCATTTAGTATCCTGCAGTTTACAGTGTTGTGGCTTCATGGATGAAAATAGTCACTCTCTTATAAAGCACAATTCTATTGCACACCTTCACTTTTCCAAGCCTTTAGTTTATTCTGATATTGGGTTAAAGGTACTTGTAACTGTATGAGCAACAGATTTACTCACAGCTTAAAACACACAGCTGCTACCCCCCACCCCAACCCCCTCCAGCCAAGGATCTGAAATTGGTAGAAATTTTGTAACCCAATTTGAGGCAATATTACACAACTGAAATTAAATTACAGGAACAAGGTTTCCTAACAAAAACAGTAATCAAGTACAATAGATCTCCCAAACATGACTTTAAACACACAGCAATAATACAATATAAGTGGGTATAGGGTATTGCCTTTCCAATTAATGTTGGCCCATCACATACAACAAGCTATTATCCATTATCGTTCACATAGTAGTAGCAAGGCAAAAGAGGATAGTACAATTGTAGCTATTTACATTGTGGCTAATTTCATTACATTTACTTTAGTATCTCTAATGTTATTATAATGTATTATCTAAAGTTATTATTTAAAGGAATTAAAGGTTTGCAGTAATTGATCCAAAATTAAAAACAAAATAGATTATATACAGATAATAGATTTGACTTATTACTGTTCAAAAGATCAACTATGATATACCAACACTAGCTTTCAAGACCTCAAAAGTCTCTTCTTCAGGTGTGGAAATAAAAAAAAAATTGAAAAAGAGACATTTGATTGTTTGAAAGCTTTTGTTTGTATGCCATTTAATAAGCATTATCAACTCTACACATCTGTTATCACTGTTACCTTAATTGACATGGCAAAACCTGTTTGGATGTAATTATTTGATGTAATATTGATAAAGCCATGCCGTAATGGTTTGGTGATTAGGAAAGAGGTAAAAATTGTCACCATATATTCTTGGACTATGATAGTATTGTTTCACCTTCTTATTTGTTAAAAATAATTATAATAAGTTACAGAAATGAAAATGTAATAATTAATGCTTGATTCCCTTGAGAATTCATATTTAAGCCTAACAAAGGGTTTTACTGATAAATTCATTGATAGCCATTTACGGTTATTACTTTTTACATTTGTACTTTGTACATTTGTGTCTTTTCCTGACATACCAAACTCATATTATTATATGTCAAAGAAAGTTCATAAGTTGTAGAATGATGAACAGGGGCCTTGGTATAACAGACATACTGTGCAAATGTTGAACACTATATTTTGCCTTTCACAGACGATAAAAATGTATTCTGTCATGTAATATTTGTTTTATTTTCTGATTAATTAAAGGCAACAAAATTAAATTAGATTGTAGTAGTATCCTGGAAAACCTTGATAGCCCACATTTTAGATAATCTTCCTATTCCCAACCAAATAGAATAATCACGTTAACGTCTTTGTCCATTGCAAACGTATTACTGAAACATTGTTTTGACCAAGGCATTTACTCAAATTTATTGCGTTCTCCACATGATCAGGAAAGTGGATAATGAGATTTAGATTAATCTAGGATGACATACACAGCCATTACAAACAAAATTAACAGTCCCTGTAGACCAAAGGGAAATGCAAAAGAAAACAGGATAATGCAATTCAGATGTCCATCTGTTGACAGCCTGTAGCTTATTAAGAGCAAAGTACTGAAAGGTGTGAATATTTATGCAATGTGTGGAATACAATTGGTTGCATCTTTTGGTTGCCTGTAGACTTAATAGAATATTGTATTGTACAGCAGCACAGCCTCTGGTGCAGACACCATTGTGATTAAAGTGTTGACAGATGGGTACGTTGTATTTATAAACTGACAGCACAGTTTTGCTTTTTTCTGATAAGTATAAGCTACACAACCTACACAACATTTAGACTCTACCCTACCAACACTTCCTAAATAATGCATGACCAACACCTACTGAATCCACATGTTTGTCATTCACAATTATGTGTTGTTTTTTTTTAACGTGCTGGTCATGCATTATTTAGGTAGTGTACACAGAACAGAGCTCTCAGTTAGTACAAATTTAAAAAGAGCTATTCAAAAACAGATCAGGTTAAAAAAAAAAAAATGCATAACATGCTGAATGCATTTTGGAGTTGATATCGCAGCTTTGCTTAAACATTTCCAGCTTTCACAGACCCTGATTAACAACAATCTTGAACTATCTTAAGGAATAGCTACTTGTTTGTAAAGCAGATCCACTGCATGTGTGTTCTTGTGCTCAGAATTTGCCTATACAGTGAATAATAATATGTAAAATATTATCTTGTCCACATGAAGCTAATGTGATCCAGACCTGTGTAACTGTACTGAGATAATAGCATGGTTTGGAATCCTTTTCAGCCAATCACAGCACTTTAAGGGTTAAAGGATTCTATATCCAGATGGAATCCCAAGATTAGCATTCTGGAGATGTACTAAGATATCACAATTTTTCTGTGAAAATAACTCCCTTTATCCACTGGTAATCCTTTTTTAAAAATACTGTTAGCAGTATATAGTAAGACCTTCCATCTGCTTTGGTATTGAAGAGTTTAAGTAACTATGCGTCCCCCTGTGATTGGAAAAGTGGAAAATGGAGTCCTGATTAGTTGGCCACTTGGAAAGCAAACAGTTGTACTTGCATGGGCTTCTAAACAAAAACAGGTCCATAAAATGCCTCTGCCATGCACATCTATTTATTATATAGGTCTCAAATTAGAAGTTTTGAACAAAAAAAATAAATAAATAAAACATAGTGAGTATATATTTTCATTTCAAATCATGATATCTGGCACTACACTAGTTAAAGGAAAATCTGTCTACAAGCCATGCTGTCCTCCTGCATCATTTCACCTGGATAGTGAAATTGTCCCCACCCCTTCACTGGCTTCTTTCCTGTTAACAACCAATGAGCTGTTTCCCCTATTGGCTGACATGGCTTGACCCACAGGACAAAGCTGAGGTGAAATAACCCAGGAAGTGCAAACAGATAACCAGAGAATAAGGCACAGAAACAGATCTTCCTTTACCGTAAAGTAGTACCAGCTAGTTGTCTATAGCGACCAACCTGCCTGGATTGTGTTTGCACAGGCAGAAAATACGATTTTGGTAAGTACAATTTGAATCCTTGTTGCTGATGTAACTACATTAGCTGGTTTGAAGGAATTCATTTTCTGAAGAATTCAGAGCTGTGGTTGATTGAAATGCATTTAGATAGCGTGGAAACTGGACCAGCTCTAGTCCTGTAGGACAGTATAAATTGACAATCAGTGTCTTAGAATGCCAGCTGTTCTAAGCGCTAGCAGTCTGTGCTGGGGCAGTCAGTGCGAGGACAAGTAGAGCAAGGACCTTTTCCAAATCTCTCCCAGAAGCTTCTGGAGGCCTCATTCCAACTCTTGACATTAGTTATATTTAAGTAACATTATTAAGGTGGTGTTTTAATTAGGTGCTCTACTGTAATGAGTAAGGTTAAATTGAATAGAGGTTGATATGCAATTTGATTGGTTTCCACACAGCTTTTTGTAGTTGTGTGATCCCATTGAAGCACATTGAAACTATTGTATTGCCTTTAGCGCAGCTGAGCAGCTGTTAAACAGTTCCCTTGCAAAGTGATGGTGCGAGAAGAGGCTGTTGGAGAAAATCCGAACCTAGCAACACTTTGGAAGACGTCAACTACCACCCCCCCCCCCCCCACCCCCCCCCCCCCCCCCCTGGTGACTGCGTGACGACAACTACTGTTGATGACATGGATAGACAGCTGGGACAGACGTGTGACTCTCACATCCCTGTTATTCTGTCCTCTCGCTCCCATCCTCTGCCTCTCCCCCTCTCCCCTCCCACACTCTCTCTGGTGCCCTCTGGAACTGTCACTCTTCTGCTAACAAAGATAATTTCATCTCTGCCTTTACGTCCCACCTATCTCTCGATTTCCTTGCTCTCACTGAAACCTGTCTCTCCTGATAACACTTACTTCTGCTGCCCTGTCCTCTCTCTACATCCTGTCCCATACTTTGTGTCTCACTGGACGGGGAGGTGGGACTGGTCTTCTCCTCTCTCCTTCCTTACTCTTTTCTGTCCCCTCTGACCTCTCCTTACTCTCTGTTAACACCTTTGAATTTCACGCTGTTCAACTAACCTGCTAATTGTGCTATACCATCCCCCTGGACCTCACACTCACTTTCTTGATGTACTTGACTATCTTCTCTCCTCCCTCCCCTCTGACTACTCCAACTGTCCTGTTCAATATCCATCTCTCCAACCCCACCCACACTGCTGGATTGCTTCCTCTCCTTCACTATTTTAACTTTTCTCTCTCTCCATCCCCTCCTACCCACAAAGCTGGCTGTCAACTGGACCTCACCTTCTCCGCCCTCTGTCACCCCTCTGGACCTCTCTGATCACTATTTCATTTATTTTTCTCTGTCCTCCCCTCTCTCCCTACTCCACTTACCCCCACTGTCACCTCCCACCATAACCTCTGCTCTCTCTCCCCCTCTGTCCTTGCCTCCACCACTCTCTCTCACTTCCCTCCTATCAGCTCCTTCTCCCAACTCTCTATAGACTCTGCTACCTACACCCTCTTCTCCTCCTTCACCTCCTCACTCAACCTCCTGTCCCCTCACCTCCCAACCTGCCTGCCCCTCCCCAACCCTGGCTCTCCTCTATGCTCCGCTCAGCAAGAACCAAACTGCGCTCTGCTGAAAAGAAATGGAAGAGAACCAAACTCCCTGCTGCCCTAGACCTCTACCTCTCCCTCCTCTCCTCTGCTAAACATTCCTATTTCCAATCTATTATCCAATCCACCACTATCAACCTCCACAAACTATTCTCTACCTTCTCCTCCCTCTTCAACCCCCCTCCTTCCTCCTGTATCTCCTCTGACAACTTTGCGCCCCATCTCCTCTGAAATCTGATATCTGCAAACTCTTTAACACCTCTCCCTCCCCCCTACCACTCCAACCCCAACACCCTTCATCTCCCCTACTAACTCACCCTCCTCCTCCCTCTCACACTCCTCCCTCTCACACTCCTCCCTCTCCTCTATCCTCCAGGGCCACAAACACACCACGTGCGCACTGGACCCCCTCCCCACTCACCTCTTTCAAGCTGCTGCTCCTCCTGCTCTACTCCCCTTAATTTCCTCCCTTCAACACCTCTCCACTCTTTCCTTTTGCCTTCAAACAAGCCTCTATCACCCCCTCCTCAAAAAAACTACCCTCGACCCCACCTCCTTCCAGAATGACCACCCTGTCTCCCTGCTACTCTTCCTCTCTAAAACCCTCAAGTGGGCAGTACACTGCCAGCTCTCTGCTTTCCTGTCTAACCACTCTCTGCTCAACCCTCTCCAATCTGGTTTCCGCCAGCTCACTCCACTGAAACTGCTCTCCTGCCTGTCACTAACTCGCTAAACTCTGCCTCTGGTGCTTTCCTCTGTGCTAATTCTCCTCGATCTCTCTGCTGCCTTTGACACTGTCGATCACTCTATTCTCCTATTCTCTCGCTGACCTAAGAATCTCCAGCACTGCTCTGGCCTGGTTCTCCTCCTACCCCTCTGACCGCACCTAAAAGGTAACCTGGCACAGCTCAACCTCCACACCTCACCCTCTCTCAACAGGAGTCCCCCAAGGATCAGTCTCCTGTTCTCACTCTACACCTGCTCCCTGGGTCCCCTCATCTCATCCTATGGTTTCTCATATCATTTCTATGTTGATGATGCTCAGATCTTCCTCTCCTTTCCTTCTCTGACTCCTGGATGCACTTACATCACCTCAAACTCAACTTCTCTAAATCTGACCTCCTTGTCTTCCCCTCCTCATCTTCTCCCTCCTCTAATCTCTATCTCCATTCCACTGGAATCTAACACACTCCCTCCTCCTCAGCCAAGAACCTCAGAGAAACCATGGACCCCTGCCTCTCCTACTGGCAGGACATCTCCACTCTAGCACGCACCTGCTATTTCTTCCTCAGCAAAATACAAAGAATCCGACCCTTCCTCACCAACTACTCCGGCAACTCCTCGTCCAGGCCCTGGTACTCTCCCACCTAGACTACTCCCTCCTGGCCAGCCTCCCTGTGTCCACCACCCGTTCACTCCAGCTCATCCAGAACTCCGCTGCTCACCTGTTGTTCTCTCTTCCTCGCATTTCCCATGCTACTCCACTGGCTCCTGATCACCAAATCCAGTTCAAGACTCACCTACCGATGCTTTGACCAGACTGAACCCAGCTACCTCAAGACCCTCATCTCTCTGCTCCACCTGCACTAGAAGACCGGCTATACCTCCTCTACACTCCCCTGCCTCCAGAGCCTGCTCCTTCTCCACCCTCACCCTGCAGTGGTTGAACAACCTTCCTATGGATGTCAGGACTGCCTAGTCCCTGACAGTCTTCAGGCGGCTCCTCAAGACACACCTCTTCAGATAACACCTGTAAAACTCAACTCTTCCCTTCTGGACAATATAACACTTTGCCTTTAATGTACTTTAACCTATACTTATTTGCTCCTTATTTTACTGTATTTAATCCTGCACTTAGCCCAATCTGTAGCATTTTGTATTTCACCTGCACACGTACCTAACCCTGATGTAACTATCAACACTGCTCTTAAACTGCTCCAATATCAAATCGTACTGTGTTTTGTATTTGCTCTTATTAGGACTGAAATCACTGTGTTTTGTATCTTGATCTTAATTGTACTGTTATTCTTGATATGTATTTTTTGTATACAACTGTAAGTCACCGTGGGTAAGGGCGTCTGCCAAGAAATAAATAATAATAGTCATGTTTTAAAATTAAAATACAAGTGTGCTCTAACATGTGGTTTATTTTAAAACTGCACATTTCAGACTTATGTAGCTAATGGAAATACAAAATAATTCTTATAGCACATGGTACCACTCTAATAGAGACATTAACATCCCCACACCATTCGTTAATAAATCTTAGTGCAGTAATGCTGATGTTACTCACTTTTTACCAAGGTACAATCCCTTTCAAATTGCATAGCATTATTTGGATACATGAGATCTGAGCATCTGTTGATTAGTTAAGGCAAATATTACAAAGGAGGGCGATGTGATGATCACAATCCAAGAACTGTCTTTAATTGATCCTGTCTGAGATTATGACCTGACACAGAATGTGAAGGCTTGCAATCAGTGTGGTCACAAATATATTGTAGTATAGTAGCGCTTTACTGCACTTATTTAAATAATGATTTTAAAGACTTACATAGAATGGAATGAGACCAGCTGCCTTGTCTTCTTCAATCAATTTCCTCAGAGCTTCCCCTCCAACAGAGAATTTGGTGTCTGAGGGAATCTTTTTCATTTTCACCCCGCCTATCAGTCCTGCTCTTTCCACAGAGCAGTGAGCCTGTAACAGACCAAAAAACTGGGATTTGCTCACTTGAGAATAGCTAATACACTTAACCTTTGGTAACATTTTATAATAAGTGTCTCTAGCTACACTGTACGTACACTGTAGTAACACAGTACGTACACAAAAGATTATGTTATTAAAATACAATAACATGTTATGTGACTAAACTAAACATGTTGCCAATTGCTAGCATGTAGCTGGACCCAGCAACAAACTACAATAAAGGTGGCTGTCTGCACAGTGTTCTCCTCCAATCATGACAAGTTCAAAACATAAATGTTCTCTGTTCCCTCAGGCATCAGCCTGTCATTCACCATTGCCTTGTTTACTCCTGAACTCAGGACACCTGCTATAATCCAGATGCATCAGGTGACTTTAAATCATCAGGTTGCAGGTACAATGTAAGCTCATTACTGACTTGGCATTTCAGAAAGGCACATTTTACGCTTGAGGAGACAATACTTATATGTGTATACCAGTAGTGTATTATTTCACTTGTAAAATAAATGGTTTCACAGAGCTTTCTGAGATCAAGGTTAGCACCCTCACCTTCACTATCCCTTAATTAAAATCGACAAATTAGGATATATTATTTGTACATACCACAATATACAGATAATTTACTTTAAGCTTGCAGTATATTTTAGGGTATCTTCTAACCACTAATTTATTGTACAATGTAAGTTTGACAAAGATTATTAGATTCCTCCATATACTCCCAAACCAATATTTGTCATCTGATTCAGTACTTCTCTAGAAATGTAAAAATGTAATGTGACATACAGGCAGAGAGACAGACAAAAAATGTGCTTCCATATATCCCCAGATTCTGATGCTCCCAATAACTTGTTCAAGTTTCATCATAGTTGGATTAGCAGTTCTCTTATATGTGACATAATGACAGATGTTTGGACAGACAGACTCCATATATCCTCACATTATTATATAATTTGTGCTAATAATTTTTCTTGGGCAAGTTTTGTCAGGATTTAACAACTAAAGAAGGCCTTAACGAGTTTCAATCCAACTTGAAAAGCAGTTTTCTAGATATATGTAAAAATGTGAACCTGTGAAGTCTTTGTTGAAAAAAATAAATGCAACTTAAAACTAGTGTTTTTAGGAGTGCTGTGTATTGTATACTGAAATGAACTTTAACACTTTCTGTTTCAAAACAGCAAAAAATGCACACACTCTATGCTATGTAAACTGGAGAGACAAGGGCCTGCTGCTCAAATGCAAGGAAAAGGCCATCTTTGTTGTTGCGTTTAGAAAGGTCAGCAGTGTCTTCAGGCAAATCCTCCCCCAGACAGCCAATCCCTCTAACCTGTGCATCTTGTTGAGGGCTGTCACTTTCCATTTCTTATCAGCCCTTCAGCAGCCACGCTGATGATGTCATGGCTCTGAGAAACTGAATTAGTACACCACGGATTGAACAGCTCAAAGCATCTTTATTCCTCACATCCCACACAACATCAGGGGACTGCTTTAACAAGGCCCATGTACATAACTGAACTGGGCTGAACTAAACAGAGGAGACATTTCACTTGATATAAAGGTTACACTTTGATCTATGTACTGTAGAATGGCTAATGTGATTGTTATAGATAAGATACATAATTGTGAGGGAAGTGGCGATGGAATTAAGTGTATTATCTTGAAATATCAGAGCCTATTTAAATGGCAAATTATAATAAAATACTATTGGTTAAATTACCTAGAATTGACAACATTGGTGAGCAATAATGCTAACAGTATACAAATAGTTTCAATTCATAGTGGAACTGTTGCAGCAAACATGTAAAAATAGTGACAGAGGGGGTAATTACAGGCTTAAGGTGAAAACAGCAGTCAAAATCTGTTTCATTTAACTCTTACACAAATTATTCATCCAGCTAAATATATATTACTTTGACTGGTCAGCCATTTTGTTTATTGTGGGGTGGAGTGAGAGGGCACTGTTGACCACTTGACTACAGATAATTTTGTGGGCACCAGCACAAACAATTTTGACATGTGATCCTTTATTAGTCAGTTGGCATGCAAGTTTCAATCTTTACTATATTTTTTGTTTTACTGTTTATCGTAATGCTTTTACAGCGGTTAAACAGTCAACATTTATAAGGGTGAAGACAGCACTGAAATCTAAATTGCATGTAAAAGGATATTGATGACATTTGAAGTGGTCTTCAGTTGAACCCAGCTGCTCAAGTGGACCATGGCTAAACCCCATTACCCGAGGACCACTGACGTGAGCCACTGCATATATCACTGTACTCAAGAGGATAGACAGATGGTAAAATGTGTGTATAATTTAACCAACAGATAGTATTGTATTTTAATAATATCACATTTTGTTTTATAACAAAAGGGAATAAAAGTCTGCGACTATTGTGCCTTTTAGGATCATGTGCAGTACTGCACTTGCTCATAACCGTATCTCAGCATGTGTAGCTACTCTGCCTGGTCATGCATGCCTCAGGACTACATGACAGCTCCTAGCAAGCAACGTATCTTATTTAAAGGTTTTCTCTTAAAGTAAAGAATCATTAGTTATTAGTGCTTTTTAAAAATTGACCGTTTTCTTAAAAGAGATGCTCTGAGTAAACATTCCAGGAGAAACAAATAGCAAACACCAGCTTTTCTGTGCTGACAACAATGAATAATAATAATAATAATAATAATATATAATAATAATTAATCTTATTTTTATATAGTGCCTTTTACAGTGGACCACCATCACAAAGCGCTTTACAGAGGTAAGCTGTGAACTGTGCATTACATGCAGAGTTAGATTTAACATCTAATCTGCAGGATGGATCAAAAGGAGGTTAAGTGACTTGCTCAGGGTCAACAGTGAGTCAGTCAGTGTCCATTATTCTGAGTTATAATAAGTTAACATGTCCTGCTTAGGGTGTCTTTTTTATAAGAGAAATCATTTTGACACATATTTGTTTTTATTAATATGTTAGACAATATATGATACTTTAGTATGCATAATATTATTCATTTAAACAATTTGATTTTGAAAATGATGGAAGAATTGCTTTAAAATAACATATTTTTAAGAATGTCTGTAACTAAATAAAAAAATTGAACTTGGCATTTTAAAGTGAAATCCTACACCTCACATAAGAGCAGATCAGGGATGAGAATGCTAAAGGCCTGGATCCATAAAGTGGATAACACAGGTATATATCACAAAAAGAAAATTGGGAAAAAAAAGTGTACCCCGCTAGGTCAAAAATCGATTTTTGTAGATGAAATCTCAGGGCTTTGGTAAAGACAGCTCCTCTTCCACGAGCAGACGGAGACCTGAACTGAGCATGTGTCGAGTGAGAGATGGCACTATAGCTTGCTTCTGATTGGAGAAATTCAAGGTGTTACAACCATCCTCGGTCTCTGCTACACTAGACTGTACTCAAAGCAGAAAATACATTTTTAGACTATTATTCTGCAGCAGGTACGTAAAGACAGATTGGGTTTGCACTGCAGATATCAACCTTTCACAACTTAGCCTATAAGCTCTGATTAAATAAAGACAGCAGTCACACTCACCTGGTCAGAGGAATAGGCTACCAGTTTAGAGAAGATTTCTGGTTCTGGAAGCCCAGGGTTTTCAGCTTGTAATCTCTTCAGGATCTTTGTCCTAGCAGCCAGCAGTGCAACCAAGGTAGCCTCACTTGCTGTGCTCTAAGGTTCAAATAAAAATAAACATAATTATATTAACATGGATAATATTACCATTTAACAAACCATTAAAAGGTAAAACAAGAAGCAGACAGCAAAATATTGAAAGTTCATGTATGGAATTAAACATAAATGTATAATTGATTAGGCTGAGAAACTACTGTAAATAACAGGGGAATATGTGGAAATGCCTTTCAGTGCATGATCAATTATCACAGTGTATCTCGTTGTGTTTTAATTCAAGATACTTAGAATAAAAACTTTGCACATCTCTACAATTTCCTGTGTTCTGGTTTTGTTACATGAACTGTATTAGACTTGCACAAAACGATATAAAGACCCTGAAAACATGACCATTACCTCTTGTAATTACTAATACACCAACTAATAAAACTCTTCTCTAAACACACAGAAAAATATAAGGCTTGTTTTTCTGTATGGTATGTTAATCCTAGTTTTCAAGTGTGTTTATTACCTGGAAACCAACCTCTACTTATGAATTTTAATTGTTTTTTCAGTGCTACTGCTACAGCTCATATATTCCTCTTTTCACTGAGGCACGGTACATGTTCATTGAGCAACAATGATACTCTAAACCCCTCTTATGAGTTTTATTAAGCTGCTTTATTTATATCCTGTATGGCTCCAAGCATACCTTTTGAAAACTAGATGGTTTCATGTTAATAAGTGTATCTTGATGCAACAAACAATTGTTTTTTTGTTATATAAAGTCAATTATTGTTAAAAACGAATTTGGATTAGACTAATTTCTTGATGCTACAAATTTTCTACATATTTCTGGGAAAATTTAGCAGTCGCTTATTGTAAATTCATTCTTATAATAAAAATTGACTTAACATAAATTTCCTGTTTGCGCAAATGATTTTGAAGCCAGTCAATAAAACGAATCGCACTAGTTCGAACAGCCGAGTATAAATGTATTAACTTAGCTCCTCTGTTCTGTATTATAGTACTGTTTTGGGACTACTGGTCCTATGATGCATTTGAGTTGCCATCGTCTCATGAAAAAACTGCACCCTGTAGACAAGTGGAGGTGTTGAAAGATAATGCACCACCATACAAGAAAAAGAAAGATGTTTTTTGCTGGTCCCTTGAAATTCGTATTCATAATGAGAATTACCTGGGCATATATATAATCACTTCTGATCCCTATATGAACAGCCCTAATATATATATATATATATATATATATATATATATATATATATATATATATATATATATATATATAGGGCTGTCAAGTGATTAAAAAATTAATTGTGATTAAAAGATTCATCTTGATCTCAGTTTTAATCGCATATTAAATTGATACAATTACTACATCTAATTTAAATTTGTTATTACTAGTGCTATTATTATTATTATCCTTACCTGTAAATAAAAAACGTTTAAAAAGTATTTATTTAAATCAGGAAATGTACCCATTGAAAATTTGAAAGTTTTATTCATAGTTTCTAAATTAACACCTTAAAACGTGCAGTGCAAACTTGATCAGCAGCAAACAGAGATCAGAAAACACAATAGAATAAATTTTTTTTGTAAGTAAAATTATAAATATGTAGCTACAGTACGCACTTCTAGGAAATGAGCTGTTCATTGTGAAGAGAACATAAAAAAACTTTGTCATCATATCCAGACACTGCAAACTAACAAGAAAAACTGGTAGGCTGTACATACTAAGCGCAAAAGAAAAAAAAAAAAACAGCAAAGCAACACTTTCTGTCCAATGAGCTGTCAAAACATAAAAAAAACTCCCATTCATTTTTAGTTGTGTCCTCCATTGTACAGTTCAGTGACTAACTTTCTATTTAAACAATAACTGAGCTCAGACCCATGCCCATGCCTTTATGCTACAGTAAACTGCATGTTGGCTGTTTAGCAGATCTGTATTTTTTAGATTTGGAAGGCGTATGTGCAAGTGAACAGATAAGCTAACAGATAAACTAGCTGTATAATTATTGTGTCTTTTAGTATGAAAATTATATATAATTCCTTGTATTCACTTTTATGGTTCCATTTATCACAAGAAAATAAAAAAGGAAAAGTTTAATGAAAAGATTTCTTTAATAACAGCTTGTTTCCATGGAAAGTCATGCTTTAAGGTAAGAAGTAAACATATCATACAAAGAGCACAGGCTCTCAGCACGGTGAACTGGAATTCTGGAATATCCTGGTATTTTCAAGTGTCATGTTTGATGCAATAAAAGGGTGCTCTGTAACATCTGATACATCCAAACAAATAATTACCAAGTAACTTTCCCAGACACGCAGACCTCCAGTGCAGAAACTGTCACCACATAGCCTCAGTAAATGGCAATTTCCTGCAGTTCCAGTGTTTATAAAGAAATCAATGTCACCCAAATTGCTCTAAAGTGAAGGCAAAACACTATATTATTGTTTCTATCAACAATAACACAGCATCCAGGAAAATGAAAGGCAATCAACGTGCCAGTCAAACCGGTCTGACATTTACTGCACAGGACAATCATCAGTATGTGACACCACTCTGACATGACATCCTATGTTATGTTATTAATTTCTCTCATTGCTTTTGTATTGTAGCATTCTAAATCGACGTGGTTCAGACTGAAGAGACAGGAAACCAATCTAAGCTCTTTATTGGTAATTCCAAACAATCCTTAAAAGGATGTACACACACATATACATACAGTTGTAGTCAAAAGTTTACATACCCCAATAGAAATATATAATTTCTAGAAATTTCTCGAAAACAAAGAATTTTAGGAAAAATCTTTTGTATCAAAAGTTTTGCTTTTGTGACATTACAATTATTTATTTCAGCAATTTTTTTTTGCAAAACTCCAAAAATCCTGATTCAAAAGTATTCATACCTTTTGATGCTATGATAGTATTGTCTACAAGGTGCTACAAATTCCAAGATGACAATGCAGAACCTAATTCTAGAAAAATCTAGAAAATGTTGGATTGTAGGTAAACATTCTAGGTTAATTGCTGGCATTACTAATAAGTCAATATGGGAAAAAGTAAAGAGTTGTTTTCCATAGCATACCAAAAGATACTGGTCAATCATCTGAAACCCTCTGCTAAAAAACTTGGTTTAAAGCACAACTGGACTTTCCAACACAACAACGATTCAAAGCACACATCAAAATCTACTTCAGAATGGTTAAAGAAGAATAAAATCAAGGTTCTGGAATGGCCTAGTCAAAGTCCCGATCTAAATCCGATTGAGAATCTATGGTACGAGATCAGAGCGAGAGTGGGTGAGACTGGCAGCAATTCAATTCTTCCGTTTTTGATAGCGGGTTAATTAGGTCTGTTTATTCGGTTATTATTTATTAGGCTAATTAGGTATATTTTTATTTATTGTTATTACCATTATTATTAATATTTTAGACACGACTACAATTAATAGGCTTACTATGCCTTGCAGGTGTTCCATAATTTATTGTGGCAACACAGGTAAAAAAAAAAAGGAATATCTGCATTTTCAATTTTCCAGAGGATGACTTTCTGTACACTCCTCATTCATTTATTATATATATATATATATATATATATATATATATATATATATATATATATATATATATATATATATATATATCATACACACACAGTACACTACACAGACTCAAATGCAATTTAAAAAAAAAAAAGTTTTTAGTTGCTTTTTGAAAATATCAACAGTATTTGAATCTTTTATTTTCTGTGGGAGAGCATTCCAGAGTTTGGGTGTATAGTAACTGAAGGCCCTCTCTCCCATAGACCGAAGCCTGGATTTTGGCACCATTAAGAGCCCAGCATCTGCAGATCTCAGGTTTCGCACCAGAGAATATACAATTAACAAATCGGAGATATGGCTAGGAGTCAAACCATTCAAGGCCTTATTAACAGTAGTAATTTAAACTCAATCCTGAATTTTACAGAAAGTCAATGCAGAGATGCCAGGACAGGTGTAATATGTACAAAAGAGTTAGACCTAGTTAGGAATCGAGCAGCCGAGTTCTGAACATATTGTAACCTATTAATAATATAGGCGCCAGCAAACAATGCATTGTTCTACTGATGGCTTTATTGTCCAACAATTGTAATTGAGTCAATATACAGAAGATCATAATGTGGAAAATTATATTAATAATAATGAAGATGATAATAATAAAAATAGACCTAATTAACCCGCTATCAAGGAATTTAATTGCCGCCGACCTACATATCCCATCCCTGCCAACCTTAACCACGCATTCGTCTTGTCTGCTCATGAATATTCATGAGGGCCGGCAATTTCTGACAGTACTGTGGCAATAAAGAGCTCTTGTCAGGCAAATTGAAAACATTGATCGTAGAAATAATAAAGCATATGTGTTAAGGAGGGGTGTCTCTGAATAAATCCAGTTGAATCTTGTTAAATACAACCAGCACAAGAGAAGTCCTCGGAATATGAATAAACTGTAACAAGTTTGCATTGAAGAATGGTCAAAAATCACTAAAGAATCATGCCAAAAGCTCTTTGACAAATATCCTAATCATTTAAAAGAGGTTATTATTGCTAAAGGTGCCTCAACTCACTATTAATTTCATTTTCCTTGACAGGATATGAATACTTTTGAATTGGCAGTTTTGGAGTTTAGCAATATATTTCTGAAATAAATAATTGTAGACACTATTTTAACTTTTTTTCCTCATCCACAAAAGCAAAACTTTGATACAAAAGATCTTTCCTATAATTCTTTGTTTTTGAGAAATTTCTAGATAGTATACATTTCCATTGGGGTATGTAAACCTTTGATCACAACTGTAGTTGTAGTCATACTATGACAAGTATTGGCACCTTACTCTTATTGTATCATAATTCAAATTAACAGATTAAGGACAAGCATTTAGTAAACTAACCACTTTTGAATAAAACAAAAAGCAAAATACACAATTTCTAATTTAATAGCAAATAATCTATCAAAAAACAAACAAATTTATTTAATTTAAAATATTTGTTCTGACAAAAGTACTGTCACCTTTGCTTTAGTATTTCCTCCGGGTTTAGTCCTGAGCCCGAACAATTCAAAATATAATTATTCCGAATGTGTACAGTATTGCTGTTTGGAATGAACCCATTTTCACGTCTTACAGTAATATCTTTGTCAAGGTTTGTTAGAATGATGCTGCTGTGCAGGTCAACTTTTCTGACACAAATGTAGCGCTTGTATCAGCAGTTGTCTCTTCTGCTGTTCCAGTGGGTGTAATTCTTGTTTTTTTTTAATTTTGCTGTCAATGAGCTGATCAAGTACACATATTGAAATGTAAATTAGTATTCCAATTATTATCTTTAAACCTTTCCAGTTGGCAACTATGTGGAAATGTCTGGACTTTTTGTCACTGCATATACTTGACAAAGCAGTGTCCTAGTTACCTGTCTATCTGAATTACTTATATTATGACCTGGGCCTTACCTGTATCACACCACCACCTTGTCCTTCAGTACCAGCCAAGAATTCTTTTGGTAAATTCAACATCTTTCCCAGCCAGTCAAGCATTACAGTCTCCAATTCTGTACAAGCAGGACTTGCAGCCTGATATAAAGAGGAATATTTGAAATATTTTGTTTGTTGTTGTGTTTTAAACAAAATACACTATTTATACAGTATTGTGTGCAAAATGCTAGTATTTGCATAAGGAACACAGTGGCAGTTTAAAGGCTTAAAAGCTTATTTCCTTTATTTTTATATGGTTCTGTATCCTTTTCAATTCCCATTTTGATTTGTATGTATCCTTAAAGTACTCAACTTGTTATCAAGCCACTGAATGGTACGTTAAACAGAATATGACAAAGGTCGTAATGTGTATTTTTACCAAAGGAAGTGGGCAATACTCAAACCAGAAGTGCCCTAAAAACGACTATAAGTACTTGCATGTTACTTGGAACAGATACTTGTTCATATTCACTACTCAGCACACCCCTAATTATATATATATATATATATATATATATATATATATATATATATATATATATATATATATATATATATATATATAATATTATAGTGCGTATATCATTACGTATAAGCCACAATTAGTGCGGATGAATTATGTGTGGTGTATTAAGCACACAATTTCAGCTACTAGCTGCGTAAAAAAAAAGAACACCAGCAGACTGAAGCAAATGAAAGTTACAAAATTAGAAAATTACAAAGTTTTTCGAGATTTACGATTATACTGTAAATTTACAGTATAATCGTAAATCTCAAAAAACTACTCACTTCTAAATCTTTTGTAGTCATTTTTGTATTACTTTACTATAAATACATGTTAATTTGGATTCATATGTTGTTTTTTTCTGACTTTATGTGAACGAAAAGACACAAAAGTGCCCATTTTCTCATTGGAAATAGTGATATTTTGAAATTTACCTGTCCTGGTCACAAAAGCAAAGTTTCTGGGGAATAATAGCCATTTTCTATACTTTTGAGGCATAAGCAATTAAGAAATAACACTTACTACCCAGGAACAAAAATTGTGTTACATAGTGTTTTCAAAGTTTGGTATATGGTATGTTTAGTTACAGTATTTCATTACCTGAACTGTAGGTTTTAAAGTTTTACTGAATTGCATTAATTTAATGATTTGTAAAGCTTTGTAATTTTGTATGCTTAATGTGATAGAATAGGTTACTAGCTATATATCAACAGTAAGGATATGATTTTGTAGATGTTTAAAGTATGAAAAACAGCTGTGACCACTTTGTGCAGTCAAAATGACTTTTAGCTGTCAGCGCCTGATGTATCACATTCGTCTGCAACAGAAGTGTTGTATGAACCAGGCTTTAACAGATTTTTCTACGATTCTGAAACAAACAGCATGTTGTAAAGAAAGCCTTTGTAAGTTGGTAAACGTCTGCTCTCTGATGCATTTGCTTTTCTGTCTTTCCAGAAAACAGCTCACTCACATTTTAGCTGTCTCTGATTTACATGCTTGCTCGTTCAACTATCTCCTTGACCTACACAGCTGCATGTAAATGCTGCATGTAAATGCTGCATGCATACACAACCAAACAACAGATACTCGCAGTTTTGCATTTTCAGTGCATGACACTATTTTTTAAAGGAAATATAGGAAGCACCTAATTAAAAGTGGTTGTACATCCATTTCCAAGATTTCAATGACTTTATTTCCGTTACCTTGTGTACTATGTACTTGTGTATGTTAACTATACTTGTGATACATTATTAAAGTTACAGTAATTGTTATTAATACCTGGTTGATTATCTATACAAATTAATTATGCAAACTAGTATTGGTCCCAATTAGTTTGGATAATTGACTCGCTACTGTATTACACTGTATTGTAAGGCTGTTTTTCTTTATTTTTATGTTGTTTGTTGTTTTTGTGGTTGTTGCTTGCTTCCAGCCACCTTGTTTTGTATATTAGAATGAAAAAATTGGAACAGAATGTATAAATCGCACAAAACTAAAACATACCCAGGAAAATCCAACACATCCAATGGCTCCAGACAGCATATCAGCGAGCATTGCTGGGAATGAACTGCCAGTTGGGAAGTAGGCATAGAAATATGGGCTATGCCAGTGGGTCACCTGCATGACACAAAACGATTGAAATTCAGCCGCTAACTTGATTATTAAAATCCAGATCATCCAAACATATTTCTCCTCATACAGTATATCAGTATATGGTAAGTATATTCAATGCAGCCTTGAACATCCCAAACACCCATGTATCAGAACAAAATGCGTTTGATATATAATTAATTTAACATTTTTTTCAGTTTGAAGACGTAAACCATGTACCAGAACTTTATATTTTTTCTTTGACATTTTTTTTTTGTTTTTTATAGGCACTGACAGTCAGCCTGTGGTAAATATGTCTTATATACCGTTTCTAAACCTGATGAGTAATGTTGCTTAGTTTTACAAAGACTTATGCTGTCCATAAAAGAGTTCACGCTTATCACTATCAAGTCAGAACATTATACAGCCCTAATCAATTTATAAAATCTATCCCCTGTAAAACCATAAGGTTTGCTCAAAAGCATTAACACATAATAAAATATGCTTGGTACTGTATATCACAGTAACTGTGGTTACCTGAGGTGCAACTGCATTAAGTGTCCCACCAAGAACATACTACTGACTAGAAATGCCTGTGGATTACTGGCAGAGATGCAAATTAACCCCATCCCTGCCAAACCTAAATTCCCAACACCCACGCACTTTTTACATTTAGGGCTTTCGCTCTGCCACAATTACTATATAAAAAAGCCACACAGACAAAATGTAAAAAATAATGTGCAATGAATAGAAAACCAGTCTTAGTGTCATCTTGCACTAATAGCTCTCACCCCAGGCATAATGACTCTCTCAATGTCCTTAACGATCTCTTCATATGCCTCTGGGTGCTCTGGGGCTGCGTCTGGAATCAGATTCCTCAGGTAACCTGGTACCACATCTGGATAAACCTGCCTTCCTTCAATATTCTCCAGGTAATCTGCAATGTAGTCCACCATCTCCTTTCCCCGTCTTCTGAATTCTGCAGGGTCCATTGTGCCTCTAGCTCACCAATAGCCACTGAAATCGACAGTCTAAAACAAAAGGAAGATATTCAGTACATAAATAAAGGTTAAAAAATAACATAAAGATATTACTGTAGAGTTACATGTTTTTATCTGAAAACTTAAACTTCTAAGTCTAAAATAATAATAATAATAATAATAATAATAATAATAATAATAATAATAATAATAATAATAATAATAATAATTATTATTTATTTTTTTATTTTTTTAAAAACTGTGATAGATGTCAACCTTTTTTTCTTAATTTCTATACCATATAGTTTATCTCATTGTGGCTATTGTTCTGTTAACAGTGGGCGTGTTTGTTTTGTTTGGCTTAGCACACCTAACGTCTGTATCCCCTGGACAAAGCGGGCTCACTCGTTCTCCACTTCCAGAATGAACACTGGTAAGTACCTGCTGCACATACCTGTATTAACGCCTTCTCCCCCTACACTGCCTGCTACAAACTTGAAAATCTCCTTTTTCAATTGTCACTTTCTGACTAACAAATCTCTGCTTCTCAGCGAACTTATAACCGATACCAATCTTGATCTTCTCTGTCTAGCTGAAACCTGGCACTCTGTAAACAACATGCACTCACTGCATCTAGCCACCCCAAAGGGCTATTCCCTCTTTGAGAAACCTCGCCTCACTGGTCGACACGGGGGCACTGCTGCTACTGAAAATTCTGTGCTCGCTTCCTTAGTTCTTTGCCCGCCTTTTCTTCATTTGAACAACTTGTCATCAAGCTCCCCTCTCCCATGCCCCTCACCCTTGCTGTTATCTACCGTCCACCTAAGAGAAACTTTGCTTTTATTGCTGAGTTTTCAGAATTCCTCTCCCTCAGCTGCACTTCTACTGACAAAATCTCACTCCTAGGTGACTTCAACATTCATGTTGACTTGCCTTCCTCTCCCCTAGTGACCGACTTCAACCTGCTTCTGGACTGTCTTGGACTCTTTCAATCGGTCAACGTCGCCACTCACACCTGAGGACACAGTCTGGATCTGCTCATCACCAGGTGCCTTGATATCTCCAATCTATCCATCTCAGATATCTCTCTCTCTCTCTGACTATTTCTTAATCACTGCTAATATTAATACTCCTGCTCCTTCCTCTGTTACTGTTATCTCCTTCAGGCCCAAGAATCTGCTGAATCCTCTGAAACTCTCGGAATGTGTCTCTGAATCCTCTCTAACTGGTAGTCTCCTGTCCTCAGTTGATGATGCGGTGACCCTCTACAACACCACCCTTACTCATATAATCGACACTGTTGCCCCGCTTAAAACCAGAACTGTCAAGAAAGATTGTAACTGTCCATGGTATACCCTTGAACTTTGAGTGCTTAAGTCTGCCTGCCACAAGCTTGAGAGCAAGTGGAGGTCGTCTGAACTAACGGTTCACAGAAAGATCTGAACCGACCATCTTGCGAGCTACAGGCATACACTCGCCGCTGCCAGGGTGAAGTACTTCTCTGAAATCGTAACTATGGGACACGGTAAACCCAATGTTCTCTTTAAGACCATTGACTAAATCCTACATCAAGCCACTGACAGATCCTTCTCCCATTCATCCTCCTCTCTTACCTGTCATGATTTTGTCTGTTTTCTAAGCTGGAAGCAGTAGTGTCACAAACACAGACACTTGTGGTGTCCCCCAAGGATCTGTTCTTGGTCCCCTTCTCTTCAATATCTACATGTTTCCCTTAGGTCATCTCATCTGCCAACACAGCCTCATGTTTCACTCCTATGCTGACGACACCCAACTCTATTTAAAATGCCTTTCTGCCAAGGTCTGGCTCGCGACTTGCATTCAAGACATCAAGGCCTGGATGTCTGTCAATTTTCTTTGGCTGAACACTAGCAAATCGGAACTCCTAGTATGATCTAAAACTCTTGACTTGATTACTTCAACTCTATATGGTGGTGTCCCCGCCCGCACCATAAACCGACTGCAGCTAGTTCAGAATGCCACTGCCAGGATCCTTACCAGATGTAAAAAATGTGATCACATCACCCCCTATCTTGCCCAGCTGCACTGGCTACCTGTAAAGTTCAGGATTACTTTCAAAACTCTCCTGCTCACCTACAATGCTCTTCATCCCACAGGTCCCGAGTACCTCCTCAACCTATTGACCCACTATGTGCCTGCCCACAAGCTGAGGTCCTCTGACTCTGGCCTGCTTGTTATCCCCAAGCAAAAGTGCACCACACTTGGAGAATGCTTGCTTAGCTTCATGGCTCTGACATTTTGGAACACTCTCCCAGCTTTGGTTCGTGATGCTCCCACCGTCGCTTGCTTTAAATCAACTCTCAAGACCCACCTGTTCTCTCTTGATTTCCATGCTCTTTAAGCCTGATATATGTTATTAGCTGCTGTGTTGTTGATACTATTTCATGTATTATGCATTTTTCACTGTATTTAATGTATTATGCATTGTTTTTTTGTATTATGCATTTCTCTGTATTTAAAGTATTATGGATTTTCTTGTTACTGCATCTTGTAAAGCGCTTTGTGATGGTGGTCCACTATGAAAGGCGCTATATAAAATAAAGATTGATTGATTGACTGCTCTTTGGCAAGGTCAGAAATTTACTGATAACACTGTGTAACAAATTTTTTTTTTTTTGGTTCCTGTGTAGTAAGTGTTATTTCCTAATTGCTTATGCCTCAAAAGTATAGAAAATGGCTATTATTCCCCACAAACTTTGCTTTTGTGACCAGGACAGTGATATTTTGAAATTTACCTATTTTCCAGAACATTCCAGATAGATTCGGGTAACAAGTACCCCTCTCTTCCCCTGGCTCACTCGGTGCACCTCAAAGAGGATTACAACAGCATCAAGACCTTGCTGGACACCTTGAAGTATGATGAGTACGGCTGAGAGGTCATAGGAGACTTCAAAATGGTAGCATTCCTGATGGGTCTCCAAGGCGGTTTTACCAAGTTTCCCTGCTATCTTTGCCTTTGGGACAGCAGAGACACCAAGGCGCACTACCACAGGCGGGACTGGCCACAGCTGACAGAGTTCTCTGTGGGGAGGAACAACGTCAAGTGGGAGCCACTGGTGGACCCCCGGAAGGTGCGGATGCCACCACTGCACATCAAATTGGACCTTATGAAACAATTTGTCAGAGCTCTAGATAAGGAGTCAGCAGCCTTCAAGTACCTTCAAGACTTCTTCCCTAAGCTGTCTGAGGCAAAGGTCAAAGCCGGTGTCTTCGTCGGACCACAGATAAAGAAGATCCTGGAGTGCAATGCATTCCCCAAGAAGCTCACTAGTAAGGAGAAAGCGGCTTGGAACAGCTTTGTCGCAGTGGTTCGGGGCTTCCTGGGCAATCACAAGGCCGAAAACTATGTGGAGCTGGTTGAGACTCTGGTGAAGAACTACGGCACAATGGGCTGTAGGATGTCCCTCAAAGTCCATATCCTTGATGCTCATCTTGACAAATTCAAGGAGAACATGGGAGCGTACTCGGAGGAGCAAGGCGAGCACTTCCACCAGGATATACTGGACTTTGAACGCCACTACCAAGGACAGTATAACGAGAACATGGGAGACTACATTTGGGGGCTGATTCGTGAAAGTGATTTACAGTATAATCATAAATCTCAAAAAACTACTCACTTCTAAATCTTTTGTAGTCATTTTTATATTACTTTAGTATAAATACATGTTAATTTGGATTCATATGTTGTTTTTTTCTGACTATGTGAACGAAAAGACCGTTTTCTCATTGGAAATAGGTAAATTTCAAAATATCACTGTCCTGGTCACAAAAGCAAAGTTTGTGGGGAATAATAGCCATTTTCTATACTTTTGAGGCATAAGCAACTAGAAAATAACACTTACTACCCAGGAACAAAACTTGTGTTACATAGTGTAATCAGAGGTGTAGTCGAGCCGGAATGGCAGTCCTGTACTTTTCTAATATGCAGAACCTTGACTTAAGAATCAACTTAATAATTTGCATGCATGCACACTGATGAAGCGATCTCTTTTCCATGTGGAAATCAAAATAGTCTTTCTGTACCAATCCACTGAATATGCATTAGGAACCAGATTCCATACTTGCCACTACTGATGTCTCCATCTCTGATAACTGGCACATATTTAAATGTTTGCAGAGTCAAGTTACACACATCTCCTGATTCCTGCACAACTTTCCGATTTCACTCAGTCATCGTTGTGATGCAATGAAGAGAACATTAGAACTTTTACAAACTATAGTACTAAAGTTTAAAAGGGCTAACAAACTTTTTTTTAGTAAAAATGCTAATGAAGGAGCCAAATACCACAAAAAGTTTCCTCGTTTTTTGGCATGAATGTAAATTGTAAATTATATTTTATATAATATATATATATATATTATATATATATATATATATATATTATATATATATATATAAACAAATATTGTTTTCGTAATAGTTAGTGCTACACGTTTATGTAAAAAATAAAAAAATACAGTAATGCTGTAAACTATGGATTTATCTGCTTTTCTTTTTTTTTCTCACTCTACAGTACCAGAACAGGTTTTTTCTTTTGTTTTTAATCTGTTGAGATCAAATGCAGTAGGTTTTAATCTGTTGAGATCAAATGCAGTAGGTCCAGTGTGCAATATATTCAAATGTTTTAATTTTTTAGTTATACAATTACAGTATCTCCGGTCGATTTTAATAAAACATTGGTGTTGTAGGAAATAAGTTGACCAGGAAATAAGTTGATTGCGCATTCGCAGTAATGCAAAAGTAAGACAGGGCAACAGTGTGATTAAAGGGGAGGTTCACTGCATGTCTTTTTATTTTTATCTGATCATTTTATTTGCAAGACTGTGTATGTTGGTGTGTGTTCATGCCACCTTTTCTTATGAAGTTTAAAATGTGATCGACGACTATATGGTAAATTGTTTTAAACTCTTGTCTTTATGTTTCTATAACACTGTTGTCAATCAGATGTAGTTTATTTGTGATTTTAGTTATATTAAATTATTTTACACGTCAAAATGTTGTTAATCTTTAATCAAAATTAAAATGTTTCAGTAATATAATCTAATGACATGCTGCACCCATAATATTAGTATGACAAAGTCGTATTTTTACATTTTAATATTTGTATAGCTGTAATTTTACTCCAGTTTAGACGTGGCAAAACTTAAGCCTACCACTGCCAGATAAAAAAAAAAAAAAAGTATATACAAGACATTGTTTTGTCTCTATGTCTTAAGCATTAACATTTATTGTTACAGATACAATTGTGTTTATTTAAAAAAGGTTCTAGGTTTAAGGTTGTTGTTTTTAAAATAGGATAGGGTGAAGAAAATTAACCACAAATACCCAGACGAAAGTTTTTTTTTTTTTTTTTTAGAAAGGAATTATGTCGTTGTGGCAAAGTGGTTTATTGTAGACAGGTGTAGGGGTGATGCAGTGCATAAAAGAAGCAGACAGAGATAATTATAATCCAGTTTAGAAATGTTTTATTTTCTTTGCAGGTCTGGCGACCAAACAGTAATCCCAGGCAATACAGAGCGATGTGTATATATTAACGGGCTGCAGTCCCAAATAATAAACATAGTCAGTACATTCACAATCTACAAACACGGTCACCAGTCCTGGGTGTGTGCAGTAGCATTTGTGGTGGGTGATATAGTTTATATTTATGACAAAGGTGCAGTGTTGTCCGGTTTCGTGCTGGCCCCTGTGTTAACTGTCTGGCAACGTACATGACAAGACGAGACAATTACAAACAAACAAAAACACAACTCATGATTTCTGGCAAAAATACACTTTTACTTATCCTTCTGGCTTTTACTCATTACAAACCAAATGCGAAGGACCAAACTACGATTCTCTGTACCCCTTATATGCTGTCATGCATGACACCTTGGTAAACGAGTGCAGCTGACTTTACAATCTGCGGCTGATGCATTGTTTCCCTTTCAGGTCAATACATTCTTGCAACGGAGTCTCGCCTTTTTCCAGACAGACTGACTTCTCGACCCAGGGAAAGACTGTCAAGCCAGCCTGTCCAAAGAACTCTCGCTTAGCACCCTCATAGGTTTGGAGGGAGATTTACAACTAAGGTTCATTGTATTTCTATTACACTTGTGTACTCAGGTTAGGAATTTAAAAACATATCTTATGTTGTTTGCACACAATACTTTAACACAAATGCCATATTCTTCTGAAAACGTGATAATTGTATTCCAGTAATATGTAATATTACCAAGGGGTAAGATTTGTACTATGTTAAAAAAAGACCCTGTCAAATTCTCTGTAGATAGGACAAATACAGAAATGAAAAATGTATGCCTAGGTAGATAATATTCTCGTTATTTATCTTACATGGTTGTTCCACTACAGGAATTTACCATCATGCTGATATACAGTAGCCTATATATAATAACTGTATGATCTCTCTTTCTTACAATAGCTATCTTGGTTGGTAATGAACTACAGGTATTTACCACAGTTTAGCAAAGACATTAACTCTTTAGTTGAACTAATTCATGTATTTTTTCTTCCCAAACTTGTAACTGATATACATGCATGATAACCAGTCTCCTACACATTTTCTGTCCTAATTATACAAAGTACTAAATGTAAAAATAAATGAAACAACAAAGTGCATAATAATAATAATAATAGTAATAATAATAAAATAATAATAATAATAATAATAATAATAATAATAATAATACTGTATAAGCAACATTTTTCAAGTACATCATGTGATTGATGTGCACCATGATCGCAGCATTGAGCTCAATTTTTTCTTTGATTGAAAGTCATGCTTTAACTTTGAGAATTGCTCTTATACCTGTCCATACAGTAGTGTTTCCCAAAACAAGAACACCTCCAGAAATGCAAAATAACGTTAAATATGTGACATATTTTGCTGGTTAACATTTGTTACACAAACATAAATACACATTAATATCACAGGATACTTACACATTTCATTTTGAATTATGTATTTGTTGCTAATATATAATTACAGCGATACTGACATTCCCTTTTCTAGCGTCATACTGTCGAATATATCCAATCTACTTGTTAATATAAATTATACTTATAAAATGTATTTTAAATTATTTATTTATTTTTTGTTAGGCTAATATCTGATCTACAGCGATATTCACATTTATCTAGCGTCATACTGTCAAAGACATTTGATCTACTCGCTTATATAAATGATACTAATTAATTTAAAATTATTTATTGTTTGTTAATATATCCGATCAACTTATTTCCTAGGCTCAATCCACTTATTTCCCAGACTAAGCTCGTAGACATTAGAAACAATGGAACCTCTCCTTTAAATTCTAGAGCTTGGTCAATTTATTTCCTACGATACCGGTATTTCTTAACACAACAGTAGGTATACTAGTGACGTTTTATCATCTTTTCCCATCTGTATGAAACATGCATGGTAACTTCTGAGGAACAGTTTGTACTTAAAACAAATAAATAAAACACTAATTTAACACTCAACAGCAAAAAGGGATTGTATTGCCTATTTTTGCTCACCTGTACTTACTTATTTTGGTATCTCTGTATAGATCGTGGTCTTCTCTTTAAAAATGTGAGATAGATTGCTCATTAAAATATTACACAAGTAATACCCTAAGTATGATTAATTTAAAGAGTGCTGACAAACTGGATGTGAATTTTACACACACACACAAAAAAAGTTCAGTTGTGTAATGTTGTCCCTTTGGGGCACCATTTTCACAGTTGCAATCTAGCTGTGAGATACGGTTTCCCTTGTTTTCTTAATATAAGAGTCACATTATGGACAACACAGTGTTTATAGGTGCTGTTTATTTAGAAAACGTAGATATTACTTTTTAACTTAAAAAAGCATTCTTTCTGTTACGTTGTTTATTTTTGCTGAATAATTAAAAGCGTTTAACATGAATGACAAGTTCTGCGCGTATCCGCGAAAGATTCAAAATCGCTGGGAACCCGCTTTAATTAAATCAGCAGGGCATGTGTTTCGACAAGCGAAAGGTTGTAACGCGCATGCGTACAACAAACAGGGGGAACTGAATTTCATGGGGAACTGAATTTAGTACTACACAGGTACCTTTGGATTTAAAACTAGACCACTGCTGATATTATTGGTACAATTACAAAAACTTAATAAACAGCTCTAATGCAACCAGAACTTTTAGATGGTGCTTAAGTTGCCTTTGCAAGGTACTGTTTAAGCAGAATACTAGATACTGTATTCAATGAAGATGCAAAACTAAGCTATCTAAGTGTGCTCTCAGCCCCCAGACACAACCTCGTCAATTTCTTCAGCAATTGCTTGCTTATGGCTATATATTAGGTTACTTGGATCCCCCCCCCCCCCCCCCCCCAACCCCCCAACCCCACACTTCATTGTTTAAAAAACAGTTATGTATTAGTTTTAACATAAATAACTATCATAACTGAAAAACTTTTTTTTTCCCCTGATAAAAAAATAAATTTAAAAATCTAACATTTACCAGTGCTTAACCAGTTGTCGATTGTTGTTGTAATTGGATATATTATTGTGTGTATTTTTTCACAAAGGTTTATTATAAAGTTCAAAGACATATGCACCTGTTGCCCTGAGTTTCACAATGTTATCTTCTAAACTCTTCCCTGTGTGTCTGGTTTGTCTGTAGTGCACTGTTATAATTGGCTTCACAAATCCTTTTTAATACAGAATAATCCAGCTGTAAATGATCTGGTACTCTGTGCAAGTGGTGCTCAGTTAGATTATTTAGTGCATAGGCAAACAAAGGTGTAAGGTGCATTTTTTTAACCAGAGAGTGCTGAGATCTGCCAATACTATTTTTTCATGATTATATACAATACAAAAACTAGACAAGCCTTACTATGTCAATAAGTGTCAGTAGAAAATCTTTTTCTTAAAATGTGTATGAAGCAGCAGTACAAGTACATGATTTCTAAAAAGATAGTATGTTATAAATCCCAGATATATCATCTTTAAAAAGCACATTGCTTCTCTAACTAGAATAGTACACAAAACTATTGAAAAAGGCCATCTGTAAAATGTGTCACAAAATATTTACTGTATTTAAAGAAACTCTCTTATACTGAAACTCTTTAACACTACACAACCCTGTCTATTTCACCACGATACTATACAGTTACAGAAAGTCCAGAATATTTTAATTGAATTAGGTGTATTATCTTGTGTTCCTAATAGAAATGTTCCTTTAGTTCCCTGTCAAGTTTACTAGCTTTATTATTGAAGAGATGTGGACTGAAAGCAGTACTTACAGTTTGAATCCCCTGTGCTGTGGAGAGGCAGTCTTCCCTTTCAGCCTTCAGTAGCAGCAGTACCGGTGGTGAGCAGAGACAGACAGCAGTTATATGCAGAATGCCCTCTTCACACATCCAATCAGAGTACAGCACTGTTATCATTAGGACTATCTTAGCATACCCATTATATCACAAGCATCAAAGCGGTAGAGCACCATCTCTTCATGCATCCTTTGGAGGATGGGGGTCAGCACCCAACACTCAAGTCTTACTCACACATGCTTCAATAAATAAACAGGTAGCACTCTTTTTTAAAGCTTAATATGTATGAAATAATGAACATTTACACAAATACTGAGTCACACCAAAACTCTGGGAAGGAGGAAGGAAGGGTGGGAGAAGAGGCACTGAGACACTATATAAGCAGCCTTAATCTATGCTCAACAAAGTGACTTTTTTAATAAAAAATAAAAAAGATGCAAAGCAGCTTATATTCACAATTACTGGACCATGTGGCACTTTTTAGGTGCCCATGGTTGGTGACCACCCCAGGCTAAATGTGCAGCCTAAATCTCAGTACCATCATTTCTGGCCAGGTTACCAGTAAAAAATAAATGTAATAATCTATTTTGTATTTTGTTTTTTGAAATCTAATATTTCTTTTGACAACCCTAATTTGAATTGTGTAAATATGAAAATTAGACACCATGTGAAGTCTAGCATACTGACCTTAACCCTTTCAAGCCATCAAGGATAGAATCAGACTCTTGTTTAAATAGTTTAATGCACCACTAATACATACAGCTATATAATATCATCCTAAATCTTAACACCTCAGAAATCATTTTAGTTGTAGGGATGCTGTCATTGCCGTAGAAACCATTGATGAAAAGGATGCTATCATACAATATTAAGACAGAAAAATATCATCAGAAAAAGTTTTGGAGACATAAAAGAGCATTAAAATATAGGGTCCCCACAGGGATCTGAAAGTTTAGAAAAAATTCTTAGTAAAATATAAAATTAGTTTATTTACAGGGCCCTCCACCTAATCACTTTGTTTGTGCTTATGTTCCACATCTTTCCCTTCTGCAGTTCTGGGGGTCTAATAGTTTGATTAAAAACACGTCATAAATGAGTGACAGAGTGAAGCAGTAATCCTGTTCAGGATTTCCAGCTGTGGCCTGGGGTGGCTTGCAGGAAACATTAGACCAGGAAGTAGATTGACACAGAAGTGTTTGTGAAGCAGTGGTGCGCTTAATTAATAAGAAATGAAACAAAAGGCACGATGGCCAAAACAAACAGGTATACTAAAGCAACCAGTAACGTGTCCGGGTGGGTGTACTGGCTTCAGTTCCCGGTGTTCAGTAGGTAGCGTGCAGAAGTCAACTGTAGCAGTGAATTGCAGTGCTGTTGTGAACAAGTTGTTGTGCTGGTGCTTCCAGGTGTAATCTAGAGCATCAGTTCCTGGGAGAGTAGCAGAGTCCTGATGACAACACAAAACAAGTAGATAGACAGACAGACAAACAAACAAACACACTTATCTTCACAAAGGTCTCCTTTGACTTCAACTCCACATAGCACAACTTGCAACCTTATAGGCAAAATACAACCCCACAGACTGGATTTCCAGGCCTTTTATACCTGGTGGCCAGTGTTAATTGATTATCAGTCATGCACTTATGCACTTAACACCTGGTCACCTGCTGTACATTCCTTGTGGTTAAGCAGAGAGGGAAGTTCAATCTCTGTGTCCTGCCATATTTAGCCCACACTTTTACACACACAAAATACCTGTTTAATTTACAAAATCCAACAAACCACATTGACATTACAAACCACCAACAAATACACACACACACACACAAAACACACACACACATATATATAAATAATAATAACAGTAAAAACTAATAATAATAAAAAATACGCACAAGAACTGGATGTACCCTATCACACAGCCCTTAGAAAATATATAGGCTTTAGCTTGTTAGCTTGCAATTAGTGTCGAGTGTTGGATGTAAACATGCCTCCAAAACATTAAAAGTGTCACTGTGACCGGACGTAAGTCCTGCCTGTACATAGTGCTTTGTCTGGCTGTACGTGGTATTTATTATTTTGAATTTCAATTGCAGAATGTGGCTGGGACTTGACTGAATAATTGATGGTAAATCAAGCCCCAGCCACATGGTATATAAAGGGAGTCAGAACTTGTTTGATGGAGGTACAGTAATCCGTCAAGTATCTGACTGCGGTGGGACCAGAGTAAGGGTGGATTTGTAGAAAGGCAGATATATTAATCCTGTTTCAAATGCCATTATACACAGCTGTAACAATTACAATATTCACACAATTATTGTGTTGAGATTCAGCTTTTGTTAGGGAGCCCCGCAGGCGAGCAGGATTTATTTACATATCAATACACTGAACAGCTCACATTACACAGCCAGCAATGGCAGCACCCGGAGCACATACAATACAGTGTACAAAAACTTTGGTGGGATCTACAATCTCTGAACTAACTGTTCAATAATAAACTAATGTTGCTGAAGAGATTGATAATGCCGGGTAAACGGTTAGGGCAGATATTCGACGGGCACATACGTGACGGATTACTGTAATTCGGAGAACAGCTGGGAGAAGCAGGCTGTACTCTCGGCTAGCACACTGTGATGGAACTGCCTGCCCAAAAATGGAAGAAGGGAAGGAGCAGACATTCCCGGAGGCGAGCAAAGGAGCCAGTGCCATCTCGTAACAGAGAGGGAAGAGCTGCCTGCCCGAGTGCCAGTGAGGGAGGAGCTAACTGCCCGAAGGCCAGAGACGGAGGAGCCACTATCATCTCCAGAGGCAAGGGGGAGGAGCCGTTGCCATCTCCAGTGGAAGATGGAGAAGCCCCGCTGTCTCCAGTATCAGAGTGCTAGCACCAGCGCCACCACGCCCAGCACCACTGCCGGAGTGCTCAGCGCCACTGCCACAGTGCCCAGCTCCACCACCGCTGTGTCCACTGACTGCCACAGTGCCCAGCGCCACCACCACTGTGTCCACTGCCACAGTGCCCCGTGCCACGCCACAGTGTCCACTGCCACTGCCACAGTGCCCAGCACCACCGCCACAGCCAGAGTTGAGGAGACCGCCTCCACAACAGCACGACCATCACCTTTGCAGCAGTCTGGCACCTGTGAGTTGGTTCCCTCGACCTGGGCTCCCAGATACCTGGCCTTCATTTCTGGACCTCTGGTTCCTGTGCTTGACTCCCAGGTCACTGCACCACTTGGCACAGTCGGTCGCCTGGTCTCCTGCTCTGCTGACCCTGGTAGTCCAGACATCTCTGCACAGTCGCTGGGGTTCGCACCTCTGCCTGCTGCTGCTGCCATCTGACTGTTTATATATTCCAGTATTTTAAGTTATTTTAAGGTTCGTAATGTTTTTTTTTTGTTTGTTTTTTTTTTAAACAGTTCATCACAGAAAATATCTAATGTGCCAATTAAAAAAAACAAAAAAACACAGTGACATTTGAAATGAGGGGTACTTCATGTTTGATATTGATGATAAAATAAATGGTCCCTTCTTGTTTACTGCATTCTTGGTTTCTTCATTGAGCTGGAAAATTTGACAATACAGAATAATCAGCCAGTCGAATGCTGGCTTCAAGCTCATAAAATAACTACAGATACAGACCAACATACCCACTCCAAAATCCAAATGAATGAAATCACAGCAAAGCCTATGATACACAGGGCCCTCTTTCAGGGGCTGATCAATTTTGTATTTAACATGCTGCCAACAAGGAAACCAAAAATAGCAAGAAACAATACAACAAGAAACTGAGAAGAACAAGATAACTGTTTTATTACGTGAGAACAAGTTGCTGAAGTGAAATGCTACTGTATGTAGCAATGAGACACCAAAATAGAGAACAATAATTTATTGTGGCCTGCCAAACACTGGAAGAGCAATCTGGAATCTGTTAGAGATTTTTACATAAGAGGTGAATATATTGTATTTAAACATGACATGTGTCTGAAGTACTGCATGTATTTGCCTTGTGCTAGTCAGATTACCAGTTTCAATAAGCATCAACTTGGTGGTGTGTAGAAATACAAGTGGTTTCACTGCTACCTACATTGGCATACAGTGGTTTGTCCACTCTTGAGCAAGTACACAGATGATCCATAAAGATTTTAGTTTCTGCTTTCTTTTCAAAGCATATTACATAATGCATGCAATGCACAGTTGTGTATTGGTTGGTTAATACATTTACTATTATTAATTAAAATGATCATATCAATGTACTCCATTATCGCAGTTCACTGCGCCCCCTTGTGGTTTAGTCTCTCTTTCAATAAATTAAGAAGGCATATGGAAAGCGTTCTAATAACATTGTTAAAATGGGTCTACTACAGTACATACAAAACCACTACATGCGCATATGACTTTAAACCATCTCACATTTCTTTCAAAACTCATATTGCTTGGTATCCAGGGCAACTTGGCAAAAAATGATAGGATCACTCAGTAACCATGGTTTCCTGATGAAAGAAAGGATGACATATCACCCATTATGGAGTCACCTTTATCTCAGAGAGATATCAGAGCTGTATCATGCAGTCAGAACAGCCGAATGCAATGCTTCTGCCTACACACAAAAGCCTCACCGGTATCTTCATGTAATAGTAACCCCTTTACTGTTGGTGTACTGCAAAAAATGGTTCCTTCATTACTGTTTGTTCCACAAGGGGGCAGAGTTGTATTACTTTAGAATAGCTATTAGCAGTATCAGTTATCAGCAATGTCAAGAAGGGGTATGTTTGAAATCAATTAAAATACAGTACTCATTAATACTTAATGCATTGTTGCAGTACTTGTCTGTCCAGTTTGTTTGTCTTGTCTTGTAAGGGGAACAGGTTTATTATTTTTTCAGTGGCGTGAATTCTGGCCTCAAACAATAATTCTCTGCTTAGTACCGCAATAAACTGTAAATTAAAGAATTCAGCACTGTCTCCCCAAATCCTGCTTCATAAAAACCTGACAAAATGTTACAATACATTTTTCCAGGGGCTGGAAAAAATAATTGTCTTATCAGTAATTCGTATTATCAGAAGTCTAAGCCAAATGCATACTATCAGTTTTTATTGAAGTTACAGTAATGCTGAAATCAATTGCAAAGTATTAGAAATGTAAAAGTACTGTGCATTTTATTGAAAATACAGTTGTAAGTAAAAAGTGTACATTGCAAATTAACTCCACTTGAAATCTGCATGTCCCCTTCTGATCACTAGCATTTTTAAAACACAAAAGCAAGGCTTCCTCAACTTCAGGATATTGAGCAAATCAGAAGTTTTGCTGTTCATAGGCCTGTATTAGTTTTTCAGAATGGTTTACAAAATGTTCGCAGGAATATTGAAATCTGCAGCAACATCTTCCTTTATCTTGTATGGTGGCGCATTGCTAAATTTGGGCGGACGGAGGGGGGTGATGCTGGGATGCCAAAATCACTGTTGAGCCCTCTTGAGGTGTCGTGGGCTAGTCGACGAAACACAGAGGACAGAAGGTGCCCACTTGAAGACCCCAGAGATGTACCCTACATAGCTCAATCCAGACGGTTGTCATGCTGATGCGTTGGGGAGACCGCACTGGGTTGATCCCCGGAGCCAGCATCGTAGCCGTTGTGTGTGCTGATGTGCTGGGGAGGCAAAGTAAGCTGATCCCTGGAGCCGGCATTACATTTTCGCCATCAAAATAAAGCAGAAGGATATCTGCATCAACAGATGGAAAGAAACTTAAATGGATGGAGATGCAGATGGATCACATTAGTTTACTGTAAAGCTATGTCTTAGTTGGTGCTTATCATGGCGAGAGCAAGTTCGAATCAACATAAAGTTTACTCTCATGTAATGGAAATTGGGACAATGTGTAGTATCAGGAAATTTGTTTAATCCGAGTTCATCCTAATGTGAAATCACTGTAAATAGATTTGGGTTTTCCAGTTTGTAACTTTCCAGGTTTCTCTGGAGCTCAGAGTGCTATGAAATGTTAGAGAGTGGAGAGTGAAGGTTGTGAAGGTAAAGAACCATCACAGCTCTGTTAGCCCACCTCCATAATAATAAATAATAATAATCTTTATATAACTATATAATATAGTGGACCACAAAGCACTTTACAAGATACAAGACTAGGGAGTGTGAACTATGCATCAGTTGCAGTCACTTACAACAACATCTCACCTGAAAGACGGAGCACAAGGAGGGTAAGTGACTTGCTCAGGGTCACACAATGAGTCAGTGGCTGAGCAGGGATTTGAACAGGGGACCTCCTGGTTACAAACCCGTTTCTAACCATTGGACCACACAGCCTACAAAGAAGCTAGACCTGTCATTCAGTCCTTGGTTTCTCTCAACCAAGGAATGACATATTGTGGGGAGATTTTGTGATGCGGACTGACTAATTGGGGTTTAAGCTAAAATCACCAATGCCATTTCACTAGTGACCTGTGCTGAATGCTAACTGAAACATAGCTTGAGGACTGTAATGGACCTTAACTTACCTTTACATATAAACTACAGTGTTTAAGGATGTTTTTTTTTTCCCCCAGAGCAGTTAGAACAGAACAGAGCAGAACTGTACAACAAATAAAATAACTGTTACAAACAAAAATAAAATCTCTAAAGAGACCTCAGCAAGCCATCAATTGGACAACCCTGCTGCAAAATCCTCCAGCCCAGTACCGGATAATTACTTATAACTTTACCGCCATCCACACACAGGACTTGCCATTGTGACCTGTAGTAATATACATTCCTCAAAGGGTCTGATGGAGAAACATCCCACAAACTGCTAGCTTCGTTTATTGCAGTCTTGTGACAGTTTACTGTTGCTAACTCCTGTAAAGGAAAGGGGGGTAAATAAAATAAATAAACACAGAGACAGACCCCGTTCACACTACTGGGCTGTCCCTTATTTAGGTCTGCAATCCGGCCTCACAACTGCATTTTTAAGGCGCCTCTGCGCGTTTCCATATGTGACTGAAAAGCAGGCCTAAAATGTGGTGAACTGCTTTTTTATTTTTATGAAATGATAGCCTGCACTCAGAATGGAAGAGCTACCGGGATATACAGTAATCCTTTTGTAGCAGATGTTTGTTAATTTTTTTTTTTTTTCAGTGCAACACAGAAACAATTCTTGATATACAGTGCCGAGAAAGTTTGAGAACCCCAATGATAATTATGGAAATTCCATGATAGCCTTCCCGAATCAAAACCAGTCTTTTCTTAAATATCCAGTAGGGTTTATATTAACCAATTCCATGTCTTTTGAAACCAAATGATGTATGAATTAGACAAACAATGAGTAATTAAGATTCAGGGGATGTGAAAAAATAAGTGAACCCCTGGTTTTATCAGCTCAGTTAAGGGGATAATTAGAATCAAGTGTTAAAATAATTAGGTAGAGCTTCAGGGGTTGGTGTTTTGGAGACCCCACCCTATATAAAGATCAGAAACTTTGTGAGTTTGGTCTTCACCATACAGGTGTGTGGGAACACGTCATGCCACGATCAAAAGAAATCTCTAAGGACCCCAGAAAAACAGTTATTGATGCTCTTCAGTCTATAAAGGGTTACAAAACCATTTCTAAGGATTTGGGGCTCGACCAATCCACTGTCGGACAGATAGTCTACAAAAGGAGAAAGTTCAAGACCACAGTCACTCTACCCAGGAGCGGTCGTCCTACCAAAATCTCTCCAAGAACAAACCAGAAAATCATTAAGGAAGTCACAAAGAACCCCAGAGTAACATCTAAGGATATGCAGGCCACTCTCGCCTTGGCTAATGTGAGTGTTCATGACTCAACTATCAGAAAAAGACTGCAGAAGAATGGTGTTCATGGAAGGATAGCCAGGAGGAAACCACTGCTCTCTAAAAAGAACATTGCTACCTGTCTGAAGTTTGCCAAAGAGCACATAGATGATCCACAATTTTCTGGACAGACGAGTCAAAGGTAGAACTTATTAGCCTTAATGAGAAACGTTATATTTGGTGAAAACAATACACTGCATTCGAACAGAAGAACCTCATTCCAACTGTCAAGCATGGTGGTGGGAATGTAATGGTTTGGGGCTGCTTTGCTGCCTCAGGATCTGGACGGCTTGCCATCGTTGACGCAATCATGAATTCTGTATTGTATCACAAGATTCTAGAGAAGAATGTCAGGCCATCCGTCCGTGAGCTGAAGCTGAAGCTGAACCGAAAGTGAGTCATGCAGCAAGACAATGATCCTAAACATACAAGCAGATCTACAAAGGAATGGCTGCAGAAGAAGAAATTCTGTGTTTTAGAATGGCCTAGTCAAAGTCCGGATCTAAACCCCATCAAAATGTTGTTTCAGGACCTGAAGCGAGTTGTCCATGCAAGGAAGCCCTTAAATGTCACTGAGTTGAAGCAGTTCTGTAAGGAGGAATGGGCCAAAATTCCTCAAAACCAATGTGAGAGACTGACCAACAGTTACAGGAAACGCTTAGTTGAAGTCATTGCTACTCAAGGGGGTGCCACCAGTTACTGAATCTAAAGGTTCACATACTTTTTCACACATGGATATTGAATGTTGAATCATTTGTGGATAAATAAATGTTGAGAAAGTATCATGTTTTTGTATCATTTGTTTAATCAGGTTATCTTTATCTATTATTAGGACTTGGATTAAGATCTAATAACGTTTTAGGTTTGAAATACGTGAAAATCGTAAGGGATTCTCAAACTTTCTCGGCACTTTATATTAAAATATATATATATATACAGTGCCTTGCAAAAGTATTCAGACCCCTGACCAATTCTCTCATAATACTGAATTACAAATGGTACATTGAAATTTCGTTCTGTTCGATATTTTATTTTAAAACACTTAAACTCAAAATCAATTACTGTAAGGTGACATTGGTTTTATGTTGGGAAATATTTTTAAGAAAAATAAAAAACTGAAATATCTTGCTTGCATAAGTATTCAACCCCCACACATTAGTATTTGGTAGAGCCACCTTTTGCTGCAATAACAGCTTTAAGTCTTTTGGGGTAAGTATGTACCAGCTTTGCACACGGTGTCGGAGTGATTTTGGCCCATTCTTCTTGGCAGATTTGCTCCAGGTTGCTCGGACGACGCTTGTGGACTGCAATTTTCAAATAGTGCCACAGATTCTCAATGGGATTGAGATCAGGACTTTGACTGGGCCACTGTAGGACATTCACCTTTTTGTTCTTGAGCCACTCCAATGTTGCTTTGGCCTTGTGCTTGGGATCATTGTCCTGCTGAAAGGTGAATTTCCTCCCAAGCTTCAGTTTTTTAGCAGACTGAAGCAGATTCTCGTGCAGTATTTTCCTGTATTTTGCTCCATCCATTCTTCCTTCAATTGTAACAAGATGCCCAGTCCCTGCTGATGAGAAGCATCCCCACAACATGATGCTGCCACCACCATACTTCACTGTAGGGATGGTGTGTCTTGAGGCATAGGCAGTGTTAGGTTTGCGCCACACATAGCGCTTTGAGTTTTGGCCAAAAAGCTCTATCTCAGTCTCATCTGACCACAAAACCTTTTCCCACATCACAGCTAGGTCACTCTCATGCTTTCTGGCAAACTCCAGATGTGCTTTCAGATGGTAATTTTTGAGTAACGGCTTCTTTCTTGCCACCCTCCCATACATGCTAGTGTTATGCAGAGCTCTTGATATGGTTGACTGGTGCACCATCACTCCCAGCCACTGAACTCTGTAGCACCTTCAAAGTGATTGTTGGCCTCTCTGTGGCTTCTCTCACAAGTCTCCTTGTTTGAGCGCTGAGTTTTGAGGGATGGCCTTTTCTTGGCAGTGCCTGGGTGGTTTGATGCAGCTTCCACTTCCTGATTATTGATCCAACTGTGCTCACTGGGATATTCAAACACTTGGATATTATTTTGTACCCTTTCTCTAATCTATCCATTTGTATAACGATCTCTAACTTCTGTAGAATGCTCTTTGGTCTTCATTTTCCTTCAGATTCACAGCCTTACCAATGATCCTTCAACAGTGGGGTTGTGACAAAAATGTGACAGCAACTTTAATGGTTCACAGGTGGAGGCCAATGGTAAGGTAATTGTGTCCTCGTTAGGGCAATTTCTTTCATCGGTGCAAACTGGAAGCTTCCACAGTACAGGGGTTGAATACTTATGCAAGCAAGATATTTCAGTTTTTTATTTTTCTTAAAAATATTTCCCAACATATAACCAATGTCACCTTACAGTAATTACTCGAAAAACTACTCACTTCTAAATCTTTTGTAGTCATTTTTGTATTACTTTAGTATAAATACATGTTAATTTGGATTCATATGTTGTCTTTTTCTAACTTTATGTGAACGAAAAGACACACATTTGCCCGTTTTCCCATTGGAAGTAGTGATATTTTGAAATATCACTGTCCTGGTCACAAAAGCAAAGTTTCTGGGGAATAATAGCCATTTTCTATACTTTTGAGGCATAAGCAATTAGGAAATAACACTTACTACCCAGGAACAAAAATTGTGTTACACAGTGTTATCATTTTGGGGGAGTGGGGGTCACCTTGAAGAGGTGTACATTACCATTCTATATTCCTGTAGCTGCTATGCAAACTCCCCCCTTCAAAAATAGAATTGCCTTATTGTCTCAAACTGACGGTTTGTCTGCACGAGCCTTCTGTTTCTGTGCACAACACTTTATTACCCAGAGAGAGTCGAAAGAGAGGCTGTCACTGTCTCGTTCACACAGAAATTACCACAGAAACAAAAGAGAAATTGACATCAATGAGAATTTAATTATTAAAGTGGAAAAATATAATGTTCACCTGATATTCTACATGGAGAATCATAAACCAGTGGGAGGACCATGAAGTCTGGTGTTACAAAACAGTCAAGTTAATTTAAAGCTAAAATGATATTCAGTTATTCTAAACAAGATGAACAATATATTAGTGAACTGTGATATTTCACATACTAAGTTGCTGTTTGACGTTAGTATCACAGATTTATGACGATAACTTGTGTCAGTTGTTCACTAGCTCCAACACAGAGTTTAACTTAAGGTTTTGTTGCCTGACACTATTTTAGTACTGGCTGCAGTTACTCCAAAACATTCTCTTGATCCTGTTGTTTTTGCAAAAGCTTACACTGGATTTAGAAAATTGAGCCTGAGTTTAACGTGTACATGTACATTTATATACTGAGCATCAAAAGAAACATCATATAACACATTTATTTTCGAAAAAAAAAAAAAAAAAGGTATGTAAATGGACATTGATGAAATGTTTTTGGTTTCTTTTTAATCACTCGATCATTCATCCTTGACCATGACAGGCTTGAGTTACTATGACTGAAGCATATGCACTTAATCACCTAATTAGTGAGACAGTTGATTGGACACTGGATATGGAGTGATTTCAGCTGTTGAACTGCACGCTTGAATAGAAGCAATAAAAGAAAATCACAGAAAAAAAACCAATATGCCACATCTGTCAAGGAAGCAGCGCCTTCATGCAATCGGCATGTTGGAGGCTGGACTAGGGCAGCGTAATGTGGCTTGCCATCTTGGGTGCTCACAGCCAGCAATTTCAAACCTGGTGAGACACACTCTGTCAATGACAGGCCAACAACTGGGAGACCAAGAGTCACAACACCTGCCCAAGATCGACAGATCATTTTGCAGCATCTTCGTGATGTCAGTTGTTAATCAGTACAAAGAAGTCACTGCATCTGCTCTAAAACAGTATCACTTTTCAATCACATCTAGTGAATTTTATCCAAAGTGGTAAGTTTCTTTGATGCTCAAATAGAAGTGATGTTTCTTTTGATGCTCAGTATATATGTGTGTAATATTTGCCCATGAACTAAAACCCTTGATACTGCTGCTGCGTGATGGGAATGACTATTGAGAATGCTACTCATTCACAGCACGGCTCTGCTGACCAAACCTGGATGTCTTTCAACAGTCTCTGCTCAGAGGTTGCTTTGCCACAGCTTTTTAAATGCTTTTTTTTTTTTTTTTTTTTAAACCTTAAAAAGGCCAGCCAGAACAATCAGGTGGTTGGTCAACAGCATCTGGACACATATTGCAGAACTCAAATAAAAAGACCAAGTTACTCGTGATGTATGCCTGAATACCTCACGCAATAAGTATACATATATTTATCAATTCATTTTATATTGTTGCCAAGCTTTTTTTTTCTCCCACCAGTTGATCAGTATAATACTACTATATAATATTCATCTATGGTGCATTTCTTAAGTTGAACATGTCTTATTGCACACATTTTCGAAGGTCTATGGTGTGCCATCAATGACATTGCTTGGATGTTGGAAATCTTTGAAAGGTCTCATACTTCCGGCCTTCATACAAGTTCTTAGTGAATGCTGAATTACAGTTGTCCTTTTTACCACCCAAATAAAAATACCCAGGGACTCTCCCACCACATTTATAGTAAAACCAAGTGAGACAAGAACTTCAAATAATAATGATAACAATAATAATAATACATTTATTTATTAATGTAAGCGTTTCCCTCTGAGAACATATTCTTTTCCCCCTCAGAGTTATTATACCATTTCTGTTTGAACTGTAAGGCTAGCATGTGTACTCAACCCTCCTTTCAGTCAATTTATTGTGGTGTAAAAGTCAAGCAATAAAACAGTTTTATATGAATATCAATGTATTAATGTTTTATTCTAATTACAATAAACAGAATATATCAGTCCCTTATTTGTACAAAAATACCCGAAACGGTTACAAGTAAGATTCATAAGCCATTCAGCTATTTACATTTTGCAGCAAAGCACATTATGAATACAAGTTCTCTTACAAAAGTAAAGAGTAGTTCATACCTTTTTGCATTCCCTGAAGTATTTGTTTTACTCCTTTTTACAGTCACTAAACCTTGCATTGTGCCAATATATGCAAAGAAAGTGTAATCACTGGAAAAAGGGGAAAAAATGATTGGTCAAATAGTCAGGTATAGGCTAGTTTAGTGCAGAGAAAAGTCATCTAAACTGAGGCACAAACTGCTTTTTAGGCTTAATTGAAGAAAATAACTCTGCTTTAGATATATCTGACATGTACTGTGATCCAGCTTATTTGCAGACTACTTGGTATATCCTTATCAATTCAAATCAGGATTGCAATACAAAATACTGTTTACAAAGACATAATAACCCTTACAGGCCTAAAAAGGCCTTATTCAATAGGTTCCAAATCAACCCTGAGCGTCCCATTTACATTCATGTCACTTAAATAGAAAATAAAGTAAAATTACCTTCAGCCAGTTACTTTAATTTTGAGTTGTCTGCTAGCTGAAAATATCCATATGCTGTAAGCATGAATCGACATACATAGGTGACGACCAAGTTCAGAGCCATACTGTACATACAATGCTAGCATTTTTATAGATTTGAATATGAGTTTAAAAAACAAAAAAAGTCACTACAACAAATATAATGATAATGACTGTTAGTATTCAATTATCTGAAAGCCTTATATAAAAATAACTTTTCAGTTTTTTTTTTTGTTTTTTTTTACTGTTTATAAATTGCATTCTTAGCTTCAACTGTTCTTGGAGAAGATTTATGCCAAGTGTAATACCTAAAAAAATTGCTTAATTTAAGCATAACATTTTTTCAAGACAGTTTTTTTGTGAAATTACATAAAAAACAACAAATATAAGCAACTTAATCTGTACATTTACCAAATAATAATTAAAAAAATGCATAACAAAATCAAGTTTCTTCATTTTATACGCAGACATTTTTTGATACACATATGCTGTAAATGAATGGTCTGTAAACTAAAATACAGTGTTGCTTCTACATGCTTGACGTAGTTTTGTATATGTATACATATGAAATGCATGATTCCACCTGCAGTGTAGATTTTCTTTATAACGTTAAAAGTAACCAATGCAACCCATACAGCACCACATCACTGCTTTTTCTTGAAGCATTTAAATGAACAAATGATTGTAGGAAGTATTCAGATCCCTTGCTTAGAGTCTGATCTAAAGTTGTTTCAGCTCTAAGCTACACACACAGAAAAAGGACTAGCTATCTTGTTGAGCATTGTGAGACAGCTATTATGGTTGATAATACGCACCACTAAACAAACATATCTGGAGTGATATTTCACATTGAATAGGTTTTTGAGGGGATATGGAAAGCAATTTTCTCCTCTTACTGATGTTATGGGTTCAGTTAGAGATACTTTTTTACTTGCTGATTCAGGTATTTATATATATATATATATATATATATATATATATATATATATATATATATATATATATATATATATATATATATATATTACAGTGATTGTGGAGCCAAAATGTTAAATTTGTCAGACAACTTTTGAATACACTGTCTTTCCGAAACTCTCTTCTGGTATATTTGGAGCAGTCCCTTCCTTACCAGCCTTCTGAAAGATCCCTGAATTAATGTTTACACTCAGATTGTCGTGTGGATATGTAGGTTTGTAACTAATGCTGCATGTTGGACTGACCTTTTACAGGTACGAAACAGCGGGCCTGAAAACAAACTGCCTTCAGTCTCAGATGTTTGCTAATGAGAGTATACTTATGCTCTACACAATTGAGTAAAATAAAAAAGAAATTAACACTAACTGCAGGGTCTCAATATACTTTACTAATGGGATTCTGCATCACAAGCTCTGTCTAGAATAAACAGCAGAGAGCAGGGATTGTCTGAACGGCCACTGAACTGGGAAGCGAACAGCTGCAGTGAGTCACAGCTTGCTTCATGACATTGCTCTTGGTTTTGTGGTTCTTGAGTTGCATGTTACTAAAAAAACACTTAAGATGGCTGCATGATGTTAGGTAATTTCCCACAGATTAGTCCCGGCTGCAACTTTTCATGGTCAGGTTCTTTTATAATCCAATTAACTCTGAAGACCTTCTCACGGCAGCTTTAGGTTTAGAAAAAAAAAAAAAGTACCACAGGAGTTGCATTGTTACGTCAGCTGATAAAGGTTGTGTTCAGTTCAGGAGTGCATTTTCTAACTTGTGAAGAACATTCCAGGGGAAAATATATTTCCAGAACAATTATCTTCATGCTTATTTGTTATTTATAGTAGCCCAGCCTGATGATCACTTCCAGTTGATTGTGCAAGAAAATGTAACAAAATGACAAAATAAAACACACAAGCACTTGGGTCATACAATGCAGTTCCAAACCATGATCATTATAATGTGCTCAATTTGCCAGCAGAGTGTTGTATAATAATATGAATTGTAATCAGTGTTTCAACACAAGCAATCTTTGATGATGACAACATGGTTCTTGGTATCTGAAATCACAGATTAATGAAGGTCTCAGATCGGTCTCTGAGCCACAGATTCTTCAACAGCTTATCACAAGAAAAAAAAAATGGTTTGGCAAAGTCGAGTCAAAGGTCACAAGGCCACTATTGTGCAGTGGTGCTTGAGTTTGCAGGGCAGAACTCCACGGTTCAGCTGGTAAAACTCGACAAGCTGGATAAGGTCAGTGAATTTGGTACTTCCGTCATCAAGGCTGAAAAAGATCTGTCCATCCTCTTCACACTGGAAGGGGACGGGAAGATAAAACAAAGATATTTATTAGAAATGATCTGTTACAAAGATCGTTACTATAGTGATATTTTAACTGCAATGTCAAACTATTAGTCCTAGGCTGTTGTCTCCACCATCTTACACAGAGGGAGGTTTAGTACTGCATTTTTTCCCCCAAACATACACAGTTATCTTTATAGATAATCGTCTAAACAGCAAGTTTCAACTTATTTCAATTAGAATTTTAAATATGGGAGTTGGCTTCTGGCAACATCATATCATACAATTCTATAAAACTAGACTTTTGGTGTACTTAGCAGCCATACAAAAGCATTATTATACAATTACAGCATTTTACTATAGCGGCAGTATGGTTTCAACTCTGTTGCTTTAAACTTGTTTCCTTTACTTAAACAATGTAACTGCATGATTTATGGCTTCAGCTTCATTGTTATGTTAAACTCTGATTTCCAACCATTAATATCTAGGTTAAAATTTGTTACATTTACAGATCTCAGAAATACTTCAAAATAGGAACTACTTTATGTACTTATTTATTTATTTATTAACTTTTAAAATTATTAGCGATAGAGATATATATGTTACACTCAGAGTCAGGATTTGGTCAGTCACTGACAAAAACAACCATTTTGCGATTTGAGCATTTACAAATTATCAAATGAACAAAATGAAAGATTATTTCAATGTTTGAGCAAATTATTTTGCTCAAATTGTGAAATGTAAAATACCAAACAAGCATTGGTATTTTGCATTTCACAATATAATTAGTAGAACCTTTGTGTATTTCGGGGGGCGGGAGCTGGGCCTCCTCCCTTAAATCAACCTGCTAAAATATCCGTCAATCAACCTTTAATTACCTGTCAGCCACCCTATTTAAACTGTAGCCAGCTTCCTAATTCTCGTCTTGGTTTTCAGTTTCCTCCATCCTCCCTTCCTCCTCCACTTTGCTGTGTCACCTGTGCAACGGTTCCCTCTGAGAGCAAGTGAAGCTCACTTCCTAACCTTAGAGGCAGACTACATTGTCTCGCCCTCAGAGGAAGATTCCCGCTGGTCAGAGGGGACCCCTGGCCAAAACTTTAACTATATTTTGTTTTCCATTCTCCTGCTTAAATTTATTTATTTGCATCCGTGCCAGTCTCCCCCTTCGAGCAAGCTTGCTCCCAACTTTCAAGCTAGTCACTGACTCAATTTATCGAAGGTGGCTATTACAGCTTGGGGTGGGGGTGACAGGGAAGAACCCTGACCCTCTGTTTATTTCTTTATACTCTTTTCCAGCACGAGGCTCTCCATGCGGCCTTAGAGCATCAGCTGAGTCTGACTCTTTTGATTAGATGTCTCAGTAAGCCAGGGAAACCTCAGTTCATCCTCCATCCTTCCTTAGAGTCCCCTTGGGGGAAGTTACCTCGCTTCCCAGCCTTGGAGGGCAATTGGTTCGGTCTCACCTCCACAAGTAGTCAAGGGAAAACCCCTATTCTGTTGCTAAAGTCACAAGCACTTTGTCTATATTCTAGAAGTCCCTTTACACAGGCCTGCCTCCTGCCTTGTGAATATCGCTTTACTCAAAGACCGAAGAGCTGCCTCTTCTTTCCTGTTACATTCTCTTCTTCTTTGGCATTTTCCATTTCGCAATTTGAGCAAAATAATTAGCTCAAAGACTGAAATAACCTTTAATTTCGTTCTTTGTTAATTTGTAAATGCTCAAATCGTGAAATGGTTATTTTTTGGTCTGTGATTGACAAATCCTGACTGAGTGTAACATTTATAATCAATAACCGATGACAGGGTCTGTGGTAAGACCAATCTTACTGCACTCCTGGGTGGTTGAAGGTACTCACCCTAGGGCCTTGGGCCTCAACACACCCAAGCGTGTGGCAATATGTCTTACCACACACACTGTCGTGGGCTATTGCTTACATAACAAATACTAGCATTACTACCGTTTACAAAAGTCAGGAAATTCACTACAAAACACCTTAACATTGTTTGGTGGAACTTTTGCTTGTTAAATGTTGATAAAAGTTTTCAAATGTATTTTCTTTCTCTCTGCCCTTTATCATTGAATGCTACCCTGCCCCATCACACCTCAGTATCTATGCTAAAAGCCTAACCTGGGTGCAGCTGAGTTATGGGTGGTATGGCATTTCTGCAAATTGAAGTTCATTTAATTGTCATTTGTGTAAGTCATTTTGTGACTTGTGGCTTCAAGCTTCAAACCATAACAATTTTTTAACAAAGTTTTTTTTTTTTTTTTTTTTTTTTTTTTTTTTTTAAATACAAGTGGTGGACTAACAGTGATTAAATTGATTTATAAAAGCACAATATACTGCCATGAAAAACAAGCAGAGATCAGGTACAAATGCAGATTACTTCAGCAAGAGGCAAACTAATATTATGTAAAAATACTTACAGGTAAGATCTGGAAATGTTTAATTTTCTGATGATGGCACAGAGTAAGTACAAATGCTTTTGGATTACTCTGACTGTCCCTCAAAAGGAAAATCCTAAAAAAAACAAAAAAAAAAAAAAAAAAAAAAAAAAATACTCGTCAGAAATCACATCAGGTAAGTTTTATTTATTTTTTGTTTCAGATATAAAAAAAAATGCAGATTTTTGTTCATACCCATCAACTAGCCCTTGTTGTATGATCATTCTGTGAGAGTCTTCTCGAGCGATCCTCCCGTGAAACCACGGCTGTGTTCTGTGAATGACTGAGGATGAATGCACCTTATTAAAACACTGTATATATTTGAAGTTTAGCTCAAATTATAACAATATCAGACACACAATTGTTAAAACCTAAACCTGTCTCAGATATTTCCCACTCAAGTTCTGTGTTAAAGTGACAAAAGGGAGATGCACTCAGGCCTGATATTCCAACTCCAGGCTCTTGGAAAATTAAGAGTAGTTAAGACCTGGATTTATCATGGCAGTTTCACCTTCAAGAACATCCTTTATAAATCAAATTGCAATCCTTACCTTGTGATCATTGCAATTGTAAAATCTTGTGGTGATCCTGAGGAATGCAAACTAGTTTCCCATTTTCTTTAGTAGTGCAGGTGGAGCCAAAAAGTCATAACCTCACATGACTATCAAAGACAATATAATGTAAAACTACCTGAGTTTAGTGCGTTGGGATGGAGGGGGCTTGGGCTTCCAAGGACATTCATACGCTGACTTCGTTTCTGAGGAAGAGACCAAAAATTTATGACAGTGATGGAGTTCTCATTACATTACAGATCAATTCTGTAAAAAAAAAAAAAAAAAAAAAAAATCACATGGGTCTGGTCCCTCCACAGGGTAGTCTTTAAACAAGCTCACAGGGCAGGGAAAGCTTTCATTACTACAGTAAAGTTACACACACTAACTTAAATAATAAGACTCCAGTTTACTACACAGAATAAGTATTACCTTAATACATCAAATCCAAAACTAGTGGCTCAAACAGAATACATAATCATTGTAGCTCTCAGGCAGTTATTTTGATCTGTATCCTCAGTAACTATTCCACTGAACAGCAAAGCATACAGTAGCTGTGTCATGAACACTGCCCCAGGTTAAAACATTGGTCTGAGGTGATTGTTCTGTGTGTACAGACTGACACTTGCCTATGCAGACACATATATCAGTATTCACTGCAGTAACTACTTGGGACGTGCTGATACTGGTATTTTCTGAGTCCTTGCCTTCAAGAAATTTGAAGTTGTTAGGTATCAATTAAATGGAATAAACATGTTAATTAATCAACACGAAATTTGGTCCCTCAGTTTCTCTTGTCTGGACAATTACCGAGTATCAATCAACAACCTGACGGTGTTATTTAATATAGATCCTGTTTTGATGAAACTAACAAAAACTCAATTTAATTTTACAAGTGATTATTTGTCTGACTTTCTTTTGTCCTTTTGATATGACATATATATATTCACTTTCCTTAGAAGTGCGTAATCTCTGCAGTGGGAGTGTAGTCCTTCGCAAAGGCATGAAGTCTGAACAGAAACTCGAAAGAACTACATATACCAGTTCCAGAGTAATAGCTCAAGTTAGGTTTAATGAACGGTCACGTTTAAGTGACGAATCAGTTGCATTTGTTAGTTTTGCAACATATTTTTTATTGGTACGGAATTACAAATATCACAGCTTCCAACTGGCACTCAAGATGGAGGTTCATTGCCTTTGATTGACACTCAATTGTAAAAAGTGAGGGATGGGCAACTTTTCTTGTTTTGAAATCAACATATTAAAAAATAAGTGTGCTTTGATGTAATAGCTGCCGATAAACACTTCTTAAAGGCAATTACCAGAAGACACAGTACATTGATTCTATCCTTGAACTGCACACTGGGCATGTCCCCTTCTTTTGTAGAACAAATAGGATTTTTATGAACAATATCCCAAGAACCCCCCCCCCAAAAAAAAATAAAAAATAAAAATAAACTGTATTTATCACAATTGCAGAAGTTCTCTTGATATAAGTAGAAAATGTAACTGGCACATGTACACATTTACAACAACTGCACTTTACAAGGAAAAATAACTTAAGCCAAAATATAGCCAAAAATAAAATTGTTTAGTAGGTTTGACTGATTGAAAGTCTGCTTTTTTTGCTACACTGTTTTCATAAACATGTTGCATGTTCACATGTCTACAATCACAGATGCAGATTTTCAATAAGCAGTATAAAAAAAACACACACTTTTGTTTCTATTATTCTCTTATGTTTATAATGTTCAAAGAGTGTACAATAGAAAGCAGGCACCATATACTGGAACGATCCAGCTTGAGAGAATGTTTCCAGCAATGTTTTAGATCATCATGAATAAAAAAAAAAAAACCCTGCATTGTCAAATCACACCATTGATTGAGTGGGGACGCAAACACATTTTTGGAAAACACTGTTCCAAGCAATGATTCTTACTGGACTAGGAAGTTGGAATCAAGCCTCAATGAAGCTGTTGACAGGGTTAATACATTTGGTTCTCTTACCCGCCAGGCATGGCCCTCCTCCATGGCTGCGCTTTGTGCTTCAGCTGGGTTATCAATGACTCTTCCTATTCTTCCTGAGAAGTCCATGGCTACCAGAGAGTTTTCGGATATACTTCTCTACAAAGCAATGGCATACAAAACAATAACAAGCTCAATACTGTTAAAATAAAATACTACACAAACTGCATCTCAACATTCGTATGTTGATGTACTACAGCCAACATTTTTGGGGGTTATTTTGTAAAGCTCGTCCATCTTCTTGCACAGTGAATGGGCAAATTTACCAAATGAAAATAGACAAATATTATGACAAGTAAACTTGTCAGTTAACCAGTGCAGCCGGAATTGAATGCACTAAAAAGCATTGCGTACAGCTCACAGCCTTTTATAGAAATGTTAAACACAATTTCAATCGTTCTGTCATTATCAGGTAGAACAGTACTAGCAAAAAGTCTTTATGAGCACAATTTATTTAATCGGCTGCTCTAGGCAGTCAGTAATGAAAAAATAAAGCAAATTGACGTGTAGAATTACCACGGCATTTGTACTCTGCATTGAAGGTACTGAACGTAGAAAGTTAATTCTGCCATTTTGATTCCTGGAATCCAATCTATTTTATTTTAGGCTTCTGTCAACTAATACATTTTTTTTTCTAGTCAAAACACAAAAAACTCTTCTGAAATCTTGCTAACTTTTTTTGTCACAAAGGTCATTTTAGAACCAAAATGTGGATTTGCAAAGGGCAAAAATGCTAGGGATTATGTCTTGCATACCTGCTAATCAATATCTGCTAAAGCACAGCCCTACTCTAATAACATTCTGCATCTCAGAATACACAATTTGAAATACTTTTGAAAAAGATTCTCACCACTGGTGCTGAGAAGTGTGACAGTAAAGACTTTCTCTGTCTGGGAATTTTGTAGTTCTGATACAGCAACATTCCATACTGTGGATGAAAACAGGCTTTGGTTTAATGTAAAATATTATATAAATAAATGTAGGAAAATGACATTTGTTTTTAAAAGTCACCCCTTCAGAAGATAATATAAACTGTAATTTATATTCCACAGGGAAAGAAACATAGTTCCTAGTTCTAATAATTCACGGAATGCAAAGTTACACTTTAAATGCACTTGAATCAAGATACACTACACTGAAACATTTTGAGGCCCGGAGAGAAGTGTTAAATTTGTTCAGTTAATCAAATAATTAGACTAATTAAGTAACTGAGAGCTCAGGTAGAATGAACGACACTGCGGCCCTCCATGAACACAGTTTGACACCCCTGAGTGAAAGTACAGTGGTGTACAAAAAGCTACACACACATAAAACATAGCCTGCTAGATAGGAAGTAGTTAAACTGGCGACCAAGCCAAAGAAAAACATATTTGCAGAGAATAATCTAAAGATGCCAAATGGGGAAAAAAGTTGGATGCAATAACAATGCACTGAAATCCTTCAAAGAATCTGTATTCCACAAAATCTGGGCAGCGATAAATTATGTTGAAGAAGAAATAAAATCTAGGATGATAAACCTTTTAAAACATAACACACGACACCCTTACTCAGCCACAAAAAGTGAAGCTGCTCATAAGAATGAGCAGTGGATTCCATAGAGCAAGTGAGTACGGGTAACTTGATAGCTACATAACACTCTAAAGAGATAAGAGATAATGGGGAACCCACTAAGAAAAACTGTTTCAACGAGGCATCCCAAGATTGCTATTTAAACATGCTGCGTCATACTTTGAAGAGTCGGAATGCTGTTATCCAACAAGTCCTGCTCTGCTCATCTTCAGCACATAACAACCTCAGCTCTTTTGTTTCATTCCTTGCTTTGTTGGGCTGCAAGATAAACAATAAAATAAAATAAAAAATTAAAAAAATTGTGTTTTAGTGTTGAATATGCAGAGAATAAAAGTTTTACTAAGTCTAATACTGTATTACTTCCAGCTGTATTTGGGCTAAGTGTCAGATGTGGTTGCTAGTGTCCCCCCCCACCCCCCCACTCCTTTTTTTAATTCACTGTGTCAGAAAATATGCCTAAATTCTAATGCGACCAAACTGTGACTATTGGGTTAAAAGAGCGGTCTAATAAACAGTATTGGCACAGAAAGAGTGGTCTAATAAATAGTACTGGCACAGAGCAGATTTGGATTAGTTGATCTGTAGAATCCTGGCTGGAAGGCATGGGTACTTTGATTACTGGTTGGTGCTTGGCACTGGTGTACATTCAATAATAACTATTAACAGGTTTGAACAACCATTTTCTAGTGTACAGCGCTAATGCAAAATGGCTACAGGAAAGCGAAAGCAAGTTGTGCTTATAATTAGTTTTTTTTTTTTTTTTTTTTTGTAAACCTATGCATTCTGCAACTGTGTAAATTACCCGACATTAATATAAGTGCATACAGCACTGTGGTAGGGCAGGAGCCCTGCGCATGGAGTGATTTTTGTGTAAATGTTTATTGTAAATAGTGTGTTTTTATTGTAATTAATTAATGAAACACCTGGACACTCCTGGGAGAATCTGCTTGTTGTGTGTGATTACCAGGTGTGAAATCTAACCAGCAGGTAGGTGTGTTCCAGCGGGGAGGCAGGTATAAAAAGGTTCCATTTATTCACCTCAGGGCTGCTGCAAAGCCAAAGCCAACTGGGCTAAAGAAGCTGACATTTGCCGATGTGTGTGTGTGTGTGTGAGCCAGGGGTGGATACCAAAGAGTAAGTAAGCAAGTCAGAACAGCCGACAGCCGGCTGAGTAGCCGGAGTTCGCTTATTATTTAACAAAGAAAATTAGTTCAGAGATTGCAGATCCCAACAAAGTTTTTGTACACTGTGTTGTATGTACTCCATGCGCCATCATCGCTGGTTGTGTCACACAAGCTGTTCAGTGTGTTATGTAAATAAAACCTGTTCGCCTGTGGTGCGTATCAACTTCAACCTCTGTCCCGATTTCCTGTCTGTCGCTGAGTAGTGAATGACCACACGACAGACGGCTACCCTGTCACAAGCATTAATACCATGTATCTTTCTAAACAAGGAATTCAGGGGAGCTCTGTAATAAAAGCTGAACTTCAAAACAATAACTATGTAAACATAGTAATTGTTACAGCTGTGTATAATGGTATACCACAGTCAGATACATGACTGACTACTGTACTTGGCGCACCTTAAAACACTAACTGCTTCATCAATAAAGTGAGCCTACCTTTATACAGAATCCAAAGTCTGTTGGTGCATTGTAAAGCTTCTTGCTGGTAATAACTGAGAAGATGTTACTGTCCTCAAGATCAGCTAGTAACTGCAAATGCCTAGGCTCCTGTATGACATGATAACTCAAATTAGAACAAGACATTTTGCAGATCTATCCTTGCATGTGAAATGCAGAGCATTAAAAGCACTAGTGACTGGTTGCTAGTTTCTTCAAGTAAAGCAGAGTTAGATTTCTATCTGTTCAGATAGCAGTTACTCCACAGCAATGGCTCCTCTGCACTAAAATGCTACTATGGTCTCACAGAAAGCGTAGTTCAAACATGCAGTGCCTTCTTGGCAAGTTAATTTACAGCCAGACCTGAATATGATGACTGTTCAACGGCCTGTCAAATATTGCTCTATTTATAAGTTATTTAGCATGGCTAATTTACTTACATAGTGATTCATCCATGACCAGGTGCTCCTCCTATACAGTATTAGCTTGACTAAGTAAATGCTCGACACCAAATCAGACTATACTTAAGGCTGTCATTTTTTCAAAACAGCATTTCACTGACTAAAAATAGGTATTTCAAGATATTTCACGATTAGACAATGTTTATTAAAGCAGAAAAAACAGCGTTATCACATTCTAAATTGTTATTATACAAGAAATGCTCCTAAATATTTAAATGCTAAATTGTAGAATATTTCATTTTTTATGGTCATCTTTTAAAAAGATATTCTATTTTCACCATCAATGAACTATCAAATAAAATGTAAACAAAAAAAAAAAAAAAACACATGTCCCATTGTACTGGACAGAGTGATCTTTAGCAGAAGCATTTTCATTCTTTAATGCAGCTGGTGTCTTTTTCTTCAAAGACATGTTTAAGAAATTGTGCAGCTCTATGCTGTGTGTTACCAGGCAATTACTGTTGGCAAACTAAACTGCCTGCATTTCTTAACTATTAAAAAACTGTAATAAACTTGCCTTAGAGTTTCCTTTTGTAGAGCAATATAGCCCTGACCTTCTTAAAAACACATATAGCTTCTTCCAGGATTTCCTTCCCAATTCTTTGACGTGCAAGAAACCCTGAATTTCAGGACAACTGCTGGAGTTTAAGAAGTTCTGGGGAAAAACAATGAAAAAGAGACACCTTGTAAGGAGAGGAGGAGGAGGGGTCTTAGGCCTAGGTATTGTAGCCTGACAGCAAACCATCCCCACATTGACTGCCACCATTTTACTGGCAAAGCTAAGTGTCTTCCCAGTTCAAATTAGGTTTCAGAGTATAGTTACAATCCGATGCTGTCTGACCTAGTAGATCTCTGTAAAATTCAAGATGAACAATCACAGAGATACATCAGAGAGAGTTGCACTAGCACAGAGGCTTTCAAGTTCGTTAATTATATTGACAAGCCTGGTCCTGTGCTTGGAAGTCCAAATGTAGGCTATTACTGTTGTTAAACCCAACACAAATACACCTGGGTATGGATCACAAGATCAACCAAAAAAAAAAAAAATGCTACCAGAATGCTGGGTTAAATAAGGTTTCTATTACTGTACGAACCTTTGTCTCACAGTAGGCATATCATATACAACTTTCAGGGAAACAAGTTCAACAAAAGTTTTGCTTGTGGGAGCACCAGTTACATTTAAAAAAAAAAAAAAAAAATAAAAAAAAAAAAAAAGATAATTGAGGTCAAATGTTTGATGCAATGTAGGCTGAAAACCACAGGTTTTTCTCATGTCTTCCTAGCAACAGTAAACAAAATTAAATTAGTTTTGATACGGAGATTAGAGTAACTATTGCACTTTATTTCTAATCAGAGCTTCAGTTTAACTCACTTCACAAGAGTAAAACCATGTGCTAACAGCAGCGCTTGTGCTAAGGTGAATAGGAAGCACATAACCAAAACTAGTTATATTTTGTAAGCCTGTGTGCGACAAGGAAAAGACGAGATGCTTTTCCAAGAGACAGATAAAACCCTTTCTCTTTGCATAATATCAAAATACATCTGGCATTGCAATCTATGGCAGAGTTTGGGAAAATCCTCCAACGTTACAATGCAAGTACAGTAGAAAAAAGTGATTGGATTTCAGCGATTACTGTCCCAAATGATCGCCGAAAAAAGTCAGCTTCATAAAGCCCACTCAAGCAGAAAGTAGGTAAATTCCTTGAAATCTAATAATAGTCATGGGTTTCAAGAATATACACACTAACCACTTTCAGCCCGAAAAATAACCTGCTTAAGTGAACTGTGCCTAATGTGAAAAGCACTTAACATATCTTAATGTGCTGAAATACAAGGCAAATGCTTACAAACTTTGCAGATATCAAGCTTATCACTTCCCAACACTATCCTAAAATAAATTGTACTTTTGTAATTAAACTGCATGGATAAAACCGGGGAGAGTCGTGTTAATTGTGATATCCAATGTTCTGGATTTATTTAATTTGGTACTGGTGTTTTGTAATAAATTCAGGATGACTGAAAAAAAACTGCATTTTAGTTTTAATTTGAAAACAATTGTACGTGTTAAAAAAAGGAATCCCAATAGCTTTTACTAAATAGGGGTAAACTTAATAAACTTCATTTTGCACATTAAGTGGCCTCCTTCACCAAACCTTTGGGAATCCCTGGTCTATAACATATCTGACCACACTACTTCCTGCCAAATGAATACTCAGAAGCTGAACTGTGGAATGTAAACTGCCTTGCTGTATATCATTTTTCCTTTCGATGTGGAACAAGAGACGGTATAGGAAAAATGTAAGAAGATTTGAATTACTATATATAAACTAACCTCTTATAGGATCACCAATAATTAATAATTACAAGCAAAATATCTTCATACCTGTAAGAGCTGTGACGGTGGAATAGTGCCGTTGGTTTCCTGGCACCATGCTACCATCTGCTCTGGGAAAAAGTTCTGTTAAAATAAAAATAAAATAAATAAATAAAAGATGTTGAAAGGAACTGTTTCACCTTGATACCTGGTGATTATTAAATGCCGACGTTCTTTTTACAAGCTACACTCAGTCATTTAACAAGTTTCCCCAGTTTGTAGGATAATCTGCTGCTTTCAGGGGTGTTTTACCAGGGTTTATTTCTTAACACCTAAAATCAGAAACAACTGTTTCAAATCACACCCCTAATGTACAGCTGTTTAATTCTGCTAAGAGCAACTATTTGAAACCTGTGGATTTATTTATTTCTCTCAAATGTTAACTTATACACAGCCACTTGATCATATGATTATAAAATATGCTTTCAGTCCTAAAAATTGGTGTTATGAAAAGCATTCCCCAACACTTATACATTTTCAGATGGACACCAGAACATTATGTGTTAGACAGTGGTTACTTTTGCTGCCGACGATGTTTTTCAATCTTTACAAAAATTAGGTATTGTACTGGCAGAAAGTGGTCGATTACCATTTTAATTGGTGTACACACAGGTTCAAATAGGTCTCTGTAACATGAGAAGAAACCTTGCAATTCACAGCAATGACATAATTAAAACCAGAAAGAACTGGTTCTTAAGGATTACATTTGCATTGTTTAAGATCTTCCCCTTCCTTCTCCTCCCTATAATTTTAGGGCAAAATGTAAAAACTCACCGCAGGATTTTTAAAAAATTCATATTTGGCATAGTTCTTTCTGAACACAAATTTGCTCTCACTTGCCATTGTAGACTGGACTTGAACCACATGCTCATGGTCTTCCAAACTTCTATCTAGCAATAGAGGAAACAAAAAAAAGAAAACATATTAGAAAACAAAAAAAAAAAAAACAATATATGTTCGGGTGTGCTTTCTAATGTTATTCAGTCTAAAGCCAACAGCCAAAATTTGAGCCTAAAGCCAACAGATTGGGTTTAAAATTACTTTTGACCTTTAACAGTTTTATTGACTCAGAAAATCTCTCAAACAACCTGACCAAAATGTTGTTGATTTCAAGTTCATTTAAAGTTGTTAATGTCTGGGTTTCTATGTCAGTGTAAGAACGACCACACGCATCCAGTAAATACCTGGTTTGTCTACCTCATAAGGAAAATTCTTTAAAATGAGAACGGGAGCTCTTTGAAGCAATGCTGTCATTACCCAATAGTCAATTTATTTCAGGTCAAGCCTGGGCACACACTAACAAACTAAAATGCTAAAAGTGGATTGAAATAGCAATGCTGTTAAATTCTGTCAGTCTGATTTCAATTTTACAAGCAGCAATAGCAAACACTGTTGACAGTGAGATTTAAAAAAATATTTTACGTACTTATTTTTAATTTTACATTATTCTCAATATTATATCAGTTCCTCCTTCCACAAGTTGATGCACATAACTGAACTTAAGTCTTCAGGCAATATTGAATGAGGCCAACTTTAGGAAAATAATGAAATATCTGCAGTAAGTAATGCATAATAAAAGTGCTCTACTGTGTTTTATTCGATCACTGCTTTCACATGGTAGTGTATCATTTTACTAGAAAAAACTCTGTGTTCATATTTGGTCCAACTTATTTGAAAGGCGACCCCAGCACTACAACAATATTAACCTGCTGTCACTTTTGTCTCATATAGCTACAGATATTTAGACTGATTTGAGAACAGCTTACTGAAATAAATCTGCATTTTTCTAAGACATATTTTGTAGGCCATGCAACCCATCTGGGGAAATTTCAAATAAATCCCAGGTGATCATTGTTGGATTTACATCAACTTAAGTTTGTTGAGTCATTCTTACATAATTCCCTCTATTTTTGCATGAATTTGCATGTTCTGAATCCACGAGCGTACAGACAAGTGATCCAAACATCCCCTGTGCACCGATCCTGTATTAACACTGCATGTATCATGACTAACATTGGAAAAATTTGGATTGGCTGATTTTTTCCTTTTTTTTTTTTTTTTTAAAACTTGCAGTGATTAAAGCTAGTGGTTCTTCAGGCAACAGGATGTTAGCACTGCATTTACTTGCCATAAGGTGACTATCATCACTGAATTAATCAACGAGTGGCATGTTAATGCGTTCCATAAGATGACCAAAATTAGTAAACACACGTGTTTTAATTGATTGCTTGGGATTAACCATTAATTCTGAAGACAAGGCACTGCCAACTAGCCTGGTCTTTCAACTTCAAGAACAAACCATTAAAAAGTATAACAGACAAATACACATTTTACAGGTCACAGTTATGATTGTATACTTCTAAACAGTTTGTAAAGAATTATATTGCATCTTTAGCATTTACAGCAGCAGCCTTACACAGATACAAAGAGAGAGAGAGAGTACCGTCTTAAATTTCTTTAAGTACAACAGGTACAGCTTAGAACCCCATGATAAGTCAGTCAGTCGTTCCCAACTGACACATTTTATTGGCCTGCATGCTGCTGTACAGGCTTAAATGCGTCTTAAAAGGTGCAGGGTTCACTTTGTCATACTTAATCTCTTCCATCATTTAGTTTAGTTTAGTTTGTGTATGTGTGTGTGTAATTATATTATTTATATATATATATATATATATATATATATATATATATATATATATATATATATATATATATATATATATATATATATACACACACATACACACACACAATACTGTGCAAAAGTTTTAGGCAAGTGTGAAAAAAATGCTGTAAAGTAAGAATGTTTTCAAAAAGACATGTTAATAGATTATATTTATCAATTAACAAAATGCAAAGTGAGTGAACCGGAAAAATATCTACATCAAATCAATATTTGATGTGACCACCCTTTTGTTTATTAAAACAGCATCAATTCTTCTAGGTACACTTGCACACAGTTTTTGAAGGAACTCTGCAGGTAGGTTGGCCCAAAAATCTTGGAGAACTAGCCACAGTTCTTCTGTGGATTTAGGCAGCCTCAGTTGCTTCTCTCTCTTCATGTAATCCCAGACAGACTCGATGATGTTGAGATCAGGGCTCTGTGGGGGCCATACCATCACTTCCAGGACTCCTTGTTCTTCTTTAAGCTGAAGATAGTTCTTCATGACTTTTGCTGTATGTTTGGGGTCGTTGTCATGCTGCAAGAATAAATTTGGGGCCAATCAGATGTCTCCCTGATGGTATTGCATGATGGATAAGTATCTGCCTGTACTTCTCAGCATTGAGGAGACCATTTAATTCTGACCAAATCCCCAACTCCATTTGCAGAAATGCAGCCCCAAACTTGCAAGGAACCTCCAACATGCTTCACTGTCGCCTGCAGACACTCATTCGTGTACCGCTCTCCAGCCCTTCGGCGAACACTGCCTTCTGCTACAGCCAAATATTTCAAATTTTGACTCATTAGTCCAGAGCACCTGCTGCCATTTTTCTGCACCCCAGTTCCTGTGTTTTCGTGCATAGTTGAGTCGCTTGGCCTTGTTTCCACATCGGAGGTATGGCTTTTGGCCGCAAGTCTTCGATGAAGACATCTTCTGATCAGACTTCTCCAAACAGTAGATGGCTGTACCAGGGTCCCACTGTTTTCTGCCAATTCTGAGCTGATGGCACTGCTGGACATCTTCCGATTGCGAAGGGAAGTAAGCATGATGTGTCTTTCATCTGCTGCAGTAAGTTTCCTTGGCCGACCGCTGCCTCTACGGTCCTCAACGTTGCCCGTTTCTTTGTGCTTCTTCAAAAGAGCTTGGACAGCACATCTGGAAACCCCTGTCTGCCTTGAAATTTCTGCCTGGGAGACACCTTGCTGATGCAGTATAAATACCTTGTGTCTTGTTGCTGTGCTTAGTCTTGGTGTATGACTTTTGACAGTAAACTGTCTTCAGCAACCTCACCTTGTTAGCTGAGTTTGGCTGTTCCTCACCCAGTTTTATTCCGAAATTTTATCAACTACAGACACATTGTTAAAATTGATGACACTACTGTTGATACATTGCATTTTTGTTCCTGGGTAGTAAGTGTTATTTCCTAATTGCTTATGCCTCAAAAGTATAGAAAATGGCTATTATTCCCCACAAACTTTGCTTTTGTGACCAGGACAGTGATATTTCAAAATATCACTATTTCCAATGGGAAAATGGGAAAATGGGAAATTACAGCATAATTGTAAATCTCGAAAAACTACTCACTTCTAAATCTTTTGTAGTCATCTTTGTATTACTTTAGTATAAATACATGTTAATTTGGATTCATATGTTGTTTTTTTCTGACTATGTGAACGAAAAGACACACATTTGCCCATTTTCCCATTGGAAATAGTGATATTTTGAAATATCACTGTCCTGGTCACAAAAGCAAGGTTTGTGGGGAATAATAGCCATTTTCTATACTTTTGAGGCATAAGCAATTAGGAAATAACACTTACTACCCAGGAACAAAAAAATATATATATTTTTGTTACACAGTGTGATCATTAGCACCTGTTTGTTATAATTGTTTAATCATACACCTGACTATATGCCTACAAAATCCCTGACTTTGTGCAAGTGTACCTAGAAGAATTGATGCTGTTTTGAAGGCAAAGGGTGGTCACACCAAATATGGATTTGATTTAGATTTTTCTTCTGTTCACCTCACTTTGCATTTAGTTAATTGATAAATATAATCTATTAACATGTCTATTTTTGAAAGCATTCTTACTTTACAGCATTTTTTCACATATATATATATATATATATATATATATATATATATATATATTATTTATTTATTTAATTTTATCAAAGGCTATTAAAAGAAAACAAAATCACCCACAAGGCTAGAAATATCAAATTATTATTTATTTATAAAGGGAGGCCCACATTTATAGACAAAATATATAAAAGCTAAGATCAGTATAAATACATACACATATAATATAAGGGAACTAAACAGCAACAGGAAAAGGATCCTGCGGAATCTACAGGATAAACAGAGGGCCTGAAGTTACCCAGTGTCTTGGCAAACAATAAGCACACATCCATATCACTTACCTAGCCCAAGATGAGGGTGATATTCGACAAGTGACCAACTGTTGTCATCTACACAATGGCTTTTGTACACCAGCAGCTGGCAGAGGTCTCTGGCTGTCATGTCTGCTGGAATCTCCACTACTTTGCTAGTGCCGTCTTCGCTACAAACTTTAATAATCTGCAAGAGACAAATAGACATAACCAAATAGCAGCCGGCATCATCACACAAACCACATAATAGTAACATCTGGAACTATGCAACACAGTCCTTGATGTAACAGCACACTTCCATTTGTAAAATATTATGTATTTATTTCATTTGATCCAGTTATGTCAATGTCAAGAGACTTAATTTATCATATGAAATGTCTGTATGGTTCAGCAAGTTCTCCCATATTAACCTCGGATTTCACTTCAGACCTCTCCTCAAGAGTCATGTTTCAAGTTCAAACAACAACAAACTCTGTCTTTATTTAAAAATAAATAAAAATAAACAAATAAACTACATCCATAAACTCCCGCAGTGCAGACTTTTCCCCCTAGAACACAACATTCCTTTCATGTTTCAGTGTAAATGCGATTCAGTCCATAAACAGTTCCTCTATAACATTTCTTAAAATGAGGCCATGGATTTTTTACTTTATTACCATTTACTGAACAGGCTCCCTCTCTTTCTCCTATAAAAGGCAGCAGTCTGTCAATGTTAACAGTGAAGATATTTTAAATGTGGAAAATCTTACCTCTACGGCCTGCAATAGGCAGCAGTCAGGAGAACACGATGGCATTTTAAAATTAAGCTTGCCTCTAGAGAGCTTGTTCTCTACTGCTTTCGAAACACTTGCTAGAAAAACAAAAGCCACTGCACGACTGTTCTACAGTGTTAATGGATTACTGTACTGTACCTGTCACGTAGCCCCTGCTCTGCTTAACATTACTGCAGAGCAGAGCAAGCAGATGGCACAGTTTCTAGAAAGACAACTTCCAGTGATCTACTCACAAAGGGTTACAAGCAGAGGCTTTTAGGTAGTGAATCAAACCACACTCCTCTAACCAATCATTTGGTTTGCTTGGGCTGATGTAATCACCACCCCCCCACACCCCCCCCCACCCCACCCCACCCCACACACACATCCAACTTTTTGAAAAAAAACCAAAGCAAAGATCCAATATATTTTAATGGTCAAGCCCAAAGTGAAGTGATTTTTTATTTTGTTTTTAAATTTGAAGTATTCTTTCAGCTACACACATAATACTAGTTTCTTGTTGAATAAATCCAAGTCTTCAGAGAGAGACAGAGAGGGAGGGAGGGGGGTGAGAGAGAGAGAAAAAAAGAAAGAACAGCATTTTCCTCCAGCTTCTAAATTCTCTGCCAAAAAACAAAAAAAAATCCCTCCTCTCACGTCAGGCCTCGCCTTATAGCCGACATCAAATGGACACAGCCGAAGCTCTTTAACTTCTGCATTGCCTTCCTCCGAGCTCTTCTTTCAAAACCAACATCCTCTCCCTGAGAACTCAGCACCTTCTGGTTCAACCTTTTTTTTTTTGCAGTCTAGCAAGTATGCAGTGTTGGATTTAATAGGGGCTTACCCCACCCTTTTACACAGCACACTTCCATTCTGACTTTTAAAAGAAGAACTGACGCCTGAATGGTCAACAGGCAGCTCCTGCTAACTTCTGTCTACAAATCCCCTCTCTCACTCACACCCCCCTCCTTCTCTTAATCAGCATCTAAAAAAAAACAAAGTCTTGGCAGGGAGGGGTTAATGCTTAATCTATCTAAACTAACTCAAGTCTGTCTGTATTCAGGAAACTGCTCCATCTGACAGCAGGGATGGTCTAACAAACTGTGCTCGCAGAGAAATGCAGCCCTGTTGCTATAGCCAACTAAAAGGTATTTATCCTATATAGGGTTACAGCTGTGAACCGGCATCCACTGCGGCCGCCTCCTCCTTCGTCTCGCTTTCACAGAGCGACAAGGAAACCCAGCTCTTGAGAAAATCCGGATTGAGGGAATATATGACAATATTGGAAAGTCAGCGGCACAGTTTATGTTAACTAAGAATACAAGCTACCTGGTTTGCTGCAAATTCTTTTTTAAAAATCCACATATATTAACACGATGGAGATACAGTATAATGTGCATAGTATATTTTTAAAAGCATTCAATGTTTCTTTACACAATGTATGCCCCGAAAGTATTATTGATCCCTGTGCTGTACATATAATGTACAACCAACAGGAAACAACAAAAAAAAAATGCACCCTACCCAGCAGCAGCAAATGTACAGGTGCATGACACTAAAGAAACTGTCAAGACAGACTGCTGAGTGGTTATTACAGAAGTAATAATAGCAAGTTCTTTCGGCTGTTGTTAAAAGATGCCATTATAGGCATCTACCTGGTGACCTTAAGTAATCTGTACGGGGAGGTGGTAGGGAGCAGGTGTAGCTGTAGGAGGCCCCAACAGTCATACAGTTCCAGTCACATATCTTCTGCTAAACTGGTTCCAAACTCCAGTCCTCAGAACCTCAACACAGTCCAAGTTTTTGTTTCAACCATGAATGCTTTGCTTTCCAGTGCCCACAAAAGAGCACACACAGACTCAGTTGTTAGTTTGTCTATGGGAAATGCTCTACGTGCATCATCAGAGTACAGTGCACATTTTCAGACATGTGACATTGTTGGGTCTGAAGTTTAAGATCTTTGACTATGACGCATTTTTTCTTGTTTGAGACCTGAGAGCTCACTCAGCCTACAGAGTAGCTTTGCTGACCTTTCTTGATTCCGAGAACTATTAACTGCAACAAGTAGGGGTGAGCCGATACACAAGCTACGATACGACTTGTATCACGATACTTCTTACAAACTCATCTCTGCTTGACGGACTTGAAAAAATTTCAGATATGTACACAGATTCAGTTGAAAATCAATTATATGTATTTACCACCAAGTAGTATAGCACTTTTGAGTTTAAAGCCCAAGCAGTATGACAGCTAGAGTTTTTGGGATATCAGATTTAACTGAATTAACCAAATCTCCTTACCATTTCTGAGGAAAAAAAAAATACAAAGCAATGTGTTTGATAAATATTAAAAGTACAAAGTTTGTTCATGTGTTTCTTTAGAAAAATCTAAATCTCAGCATTAAGTTGTTGTTGTTATTATTATTATTGTTATTATTATTATTATTATTATACATTTTATCACTAAGTATGTGTATTTTTCAAGTTAGGGTTGCATATATAATTTTATTTTGTATACTATTCTGTACTGTGCTGTTTTTAAATAATTTTAATTATTAGATTTAAATTAAAGACAAAATTAGTACTATGTCGGTCATTTTCATTGGGATTAACACATTTCTTTAAAGAAAGTAACATATTTAACCAAATCATAGTTTAAGGATCATTTAACCAAACAAATAGCTTTACAGGAAAAATGCATTGTTTCTCAAAAAAATAAAAATAAAAAGAAGTCGAGTCAGATGCATTTCAAAATTCTTATAGCCTATCCTCCCTCACAAATGACTTTATTCAAAGCTGTAGTGGTTCTAATGAACACTTATACAGAGGAGGAGGTTAAATGTCAGCAAAACTTGCAAAGAAAATGTACAAAATGAAATTTACTGGTTGCATAAGTATTCAGCCCCTTAAGTCAGTACTTGGTAGAAGCACCTTTTTCAGCAATTACCGTTATGAGTCTTTTTGGATAGGCCTCTACTAGCTTTGTACAGTAGGATTGTGACATTTTTGCCCATTCTTCACAGGAAAATTGCTCCATTTCTGATAAGTTTGTATGGGATTGTCAACGGACTGCAATCTTCAAGTCACGTCTCGCCATAAATTTTCGATTGGATTCAAGTAAGGGCTTTGACCGGGCCACTCAAAAACATTAATTCTCTTCTTGTTCAACCACTCCAGTGTGGCTTTGGCTTTGAGACACTGTCCTGTTGAAATGTGAATTTCCTCCCCATCTTCAGAGTCTTGGCTGACTCAAGCAGATTTTCCTCAAGGATTCATCTGTACTTTGCAACATCGATTCTCCACTCTATCCTTACAAGCTTCCCAGTCCATGCTGAAGAGAAGCATCCCCATAACATGATGCTGCCACCACCATGCTTGACAGTTGGGATGGTGTCGAGTGGGTGATATGCAGTGTTGGGCTTGCGCCAGACTTAATGCTTGGAATTTAGACTGAAAAGTAAAATTTTTGTCTCGTCTGACCACAAAACCTTTTTCCACATGTCTGCAGTATCATCTATATGCTTTTTTTCAAACTCTGTATGTGCTTGATGAGGCTTTTTGAGTAATGGCTTCTTTCTTGCCAACCGTCTATACAGACCAGCTTTGTTTAGGGACCGGCTTGATTTGTGAACACTGACTCTCATCTCAGACACCCCAAACCAGTTTCCTGCTTGCCCGGCTGCTCAGTTTGGGAGGGCGACCTGATCTGGGTAGTGTCTGGGTGGTATGATGCATTTTCCACTTGTTAATGATGGACTTCACTGTGCTGAGAGGGATAATCAGCGCCTTTGAAATTTTCTTGTACCCTTCTCCTGATCTGTGCCTCTCTACCACTTTGTCAATGACTTGTTTCGAAAGCTCCTTGATATTCATGGTTGCCTTGTTGGCTCACTACGTAAATTGCAGCTTGAAAGTCTTTATATACCTGAGGGAATTATCTATAAGTTAAACCACTATGAGTACACACAGGCTGAAACCATTTCACAAATTTTGTGACCTTTCAAACAATTTGCACTTGAGCTGATTAGGGCTACAGTAGCAAAGGGGTTGAATACTTATGCAACTGAGAATCTCTGTAAATCTTATTTATTTATATTCTATATGCATTTTCCTTTAACTTTATCAATATGGAGTAGTCTGTGTAGATTCTACATGTAAAGTCTAATTTGAAAGCGTTGTGGAGTACGCTCAGGTGCCAACAAAATGGGAAAACTTTTGCAGGGGGGTGAATACTTCTGCAAACCACTGTATGTATATATGTAAAAAAAAAAAAAAAATCCTTTATACTGGATTATGACAAGGAAGCATTAAAAGGAGAATACAATAAAACTGGTAAAAATAAAAATAAAAAACATATAGCTAACATATAATCGATGAAATAAAATGCTCTCACGAAAGCAGGCAAAAAAATATATAGCATTTGAATACAAAAACTAGTAACTTTAGGTAACAATACCCATAGCAGCAAGTTTTTACAGACACTGCTCGTTTCCCGATTCCTCTCTGTCTGTAATAAACAAGGCAGGCTGTCTCCACCTCCTCTACACTCCCATTGGTTAGAATCACAGCTGTCTCAACTCCTATTGAGCAGGCAACGTTTCAGCAGCCTGTTTTGAAGACACCTGTAGTACAGTGTCAGTATTCCCTGCTTGTTAGCAATGGAATACAGGGAGAAGAAAAAAAATAAATAAATCTTTACTCCCACTTAAATTCCGGAAGCGCCTGACCGGCTCAATGCACAATGGGATATGTCTAGGATCAAGTGGAGTTTACGTTCAGACAGCCAAGACCTTTTCTTTCATGATTTCCTTGTGGCTTAAATGTGGCATATTAGCTGCTCATTTCAAGTTTGTATCATAATATATAAAGGTGTATCATATCGTGTTGTATCATATCGATACACGATGAATCGTCTCACCCCTAGCACCAAGTCAGTGTTTTTTGGTTGATCCAAAGTACTCACTTAAACACAACAAGTTTTATGTTTAATAAACATTAAGAGCATGAAAAACACAGAAAGCAGCCAATATTTACCTATATTTTGGCAAGCCAGGCTTTAGTTTTTATTTCATTCATTGTGCTCCAACAAAGAGCTCTAAATAAGTTTGTTTTATACAGCACTTGATGTTTATATCTCTCATAACCCCTTTTTTCATCCAATAGTCCATACTGTTCCAATTACATCACTCCATTTGTTTCAATTATTTTTCACTGACGCTGGCAACACAATTCTGGTTCACGCTAGCATTAGACTCCCTAACTCAGTACATTCTTGAATAAACCTTTTACTCAGTTTATATTGTATCTAAAAATCGAGCAGTGACTGTACGAAGCCTTCCCCATGGAGATTATATATATATATATATATATATATATATATATATATATATATATATATATATATATATATATATATATATATATATATATATATATATAAAATGATTGAGTGTGAGCAGCCAATCAGCTTCCAGATCTAGCGGGCTTCTATTTTGCACAGATGCCCGCTGGAACGTTGAAGTGCTTAACTGTGAATTAAATTTTAAATCAACCTGTGCATAAATACCGGCTTTTTCTCAACATTCTAATCTACAACTAATCTGATAACATAAAAGCTACACTGAACAAAAATATTAACGCAACATGTAAAGTGTTGGTCCCATGTTTCATGAGCTGAAATAAAAGATCCCAGAATATTTTCCATATGCACAAAAAGCTTATTTCTCGCATTTTGTGCACAAATTTGTTTACATCCCTGTTAGTGAGCATTTCTCCTTTGCCAAGATAATCCATCCACCTGACAGGTGTGGCATATCAAGAAGCTGATTAAACAGCATGATCATTACACAGGTGCACCTTGTGCTGGAGACAATAAAAGGCCACTCTAAAATATGCAGTTTTGTCACACAACACAATGCCACAGATGTCTCAAGTTTTAAGGGAGCATGCAATTGGCATGCTGACTGCAGGAATGTCCACCAGAGCTGTTGCCAGAGAATTGAATGCTCATTTCTCTACCATAAGCTGCCTTCAACGTCGTTTTAGAGAATTTGGCAGTACTTCCAACTGGCCTCACAACCGCAGACCACGTGTAACCACACCAGCCCAGGACCTCCACATTCGGCTTCACCTGCGGGAGCCTCAAGACCAGACACCCGGACAGCATACAAAACTGGGTTTGCACAACCGAAGAATTTCTGCACAAATTGTCAGAAACCGTCTCAGGGAAGCTCATCTGCATGCTCGTCGTCCTCACCAGAGTCGTAACCAATTTAAGTGGGCAAATGCTCACCTTCGATGGCCACTGGCACACTGGAGAAATGTGCTCTTCACAGATGAATCCCGGTTTCAACTGTACCGGGCAGATGGCAGACAGTTAATTTATCTGGCAATGTCATAACAATAATAAAAATAATTCTCTCTGTGTATGTCGTTTTTTTTATTGTTTCTTTTTGTTAGGGACTATTTTCCTCAGAGGAAGGTTAACTGGCGAAATATCAGAAGTTCAAGGTAAATATGGGTTTTAAATTATTATTATTTTAAAAAGAGAAAATAAAGAAATAAATAATTTTCTAATAGCAACAGAGCCCTCTCGATGCGGGCTCTACCATGTGGTTAGCGCCCACGACTCTGAGGTTCCCATGTTACATACCACACCTTTAACCACCCCAGAAACGAGGAGGCTGTGTAGTCCAGTCCGGTTAAAGAAACGGGCTTGCAACCAGGAGGTACTCTGCTCAAATCCCAGCTCAACCACTGATTCATCTTGGTGACCCCAAGCAAGTCACTTCACCTCCTTGTGCTCTGTCTTTAGGGTGAGACATTCTTTTAAGTGACTCTGCATCTGATGCATAGTTAACAGACCCTAGTTTCGTATCTTGTAAAGCACTTTGTGATGGTGGTCCACTATATATAACAATAAAGATTATTATTACATATCGGACCTGCACGGCCTGAAGAGGTTTATAATGCTTAACACAGCTAACTCATCTGGTAGGGTACCATAAAAACTAGTGTACAAGTTGCCCCCTACCCCCTTTTAGAGACACCAATTCCACAAAAAAGCCTATAGGTCACACCGGTGTATAAGTTGCCCCCCCCCCCTTTTTAGGACCCCCTAAATAGCCAGAAAATAGACTTCTACAAATGTAATTTTTACAGTAATTAAAATAATTAAAACATTTTAAAATGAAGACAAAACCAGCCTTTACCTGCTTTTCTAAAAGTTTTCATGACTGGCGGGAATACTTTTCTGTTGGTTTTAAACTCGCTGTCAGCAGTGATGTTAAAACTTCTACTGTTAAATTATGTATTTAGTCCAGCTCAGCGTTATAAAACTGAAGACCGAACACTGGTTAATGTCCATGTTTTTTTTGTTTTTCTTTAAACCATTCTAAGTACATTATGAGCCCATGTTATAGTTTTTTGGTATTTTTTTCAATCTTTGTTTTCTACTATTTCCTCATCTACTGTTATGTGTCTACTCTTGACAGTTGCTGGTGCACTTTTTATTTATTTATTTTTTGCAGATGGACTGCCATTTTCACTCAAAGTTGGTGTTCTACCAGTTATCTGAAGTTTCATCCCCAAATATATTTAAGGAAATAGGTGGAATGTCACTCAATTTTGGCAGTGGTAACTAATGACTAATAAAATTGCAGTTTGAATTTAGAATGCAGTGGTGCATAGTCATTTATACAGTGCTAAGTGGCTTATTAGTATGCAAGCCATGGTATACGCTAAATATCATGTGATGCTGTTTAACCAGTCAGAGGTTGTTATTCTTCCAAGCCGATAGTGATTATATATATATATATATATATATATATATATATATATATATATATATATATATATATATATATATATATATATATATATATATATAAAAAAAAAGAGAACATAACAAAGGCGGTGGCAAATAGGGGTGGAATTCTTTTGGGAATTCTCAGCAATTAGTGTGGATAATGATTTCCTACATTTGTATAAGATATAGCAACATTTTAATCAAATCAGTCAACCCTATTGTTTGGGTACAATTCTGTATTTCAAGCTCTCCTATTTTTCTGTTCGCTGTGCAAGAGAGGAAGCAAATGGAGTCTTTGCTGTACAGTTATGGGTAAAAGTTTTGTATCACCTAGAATTTTAAGATTGAGAAATAATTTAAAACAGATAAACAAAACAACAACATATGAACATAATTTAGATATTTTATTTAACATTGTGTAATAACAGATGTAAAACTGCATTGATTTTTCAAGGGTATGCAGTTCTGGGGCTGCAAGTTTGAGACACTGAGTTCATGGTAAATGGCAGACAAGAACAGTAAATAAGTAAAAGACAAAAAGTATATATTTCTCTTGTATCATGTACTGACTATTTAAGAAGACCCCCCCCCCCAGCCCCTTCTTATTTATTTATTTATTTATTATAACTTGGCTTTAAAAAGACCTTTACCATAAGTTGTACCTTCCTAATAACTACCGATTACAATAATACAGTGATGCTGGGGGACGTAGTTAGAGGAATGCTGAAACCATTCACCTCACCCGACCCTCTGTTTCATACTGACTGGAAATGAGAAAGCAATTTCGGCCACATGAGGTTATATGGGGCTGCTCTGACAGAAAAGTAACCAAGAAATTCCCCCCCACACACACATCCTGGGTTAGTGACTCAAGAGCTGGTTGCAAATACTTTGAGCTTTATGATGCAATCTCAGAAAGGGACACAGAGCAAGAGAGATTATGGAAGCACAGAGACTGACTACAGTATGCTGTACAATTGCAAGGAGTATAAAATGTCTGTGGAGAACAGAATGTAACTATGCAGTGTAACATACTATAGTAAATCTATTTAAATATGTTCCAGGAATAATAAAAAAAAAGAAACTGTAGGATAAGCTTACATTTAATGAATAAATTACAACAAGTGTAACAGGCATGCATTAGGGCTAAAGAACACAAACATATATTACGCACCCTCTCCATGTTTTCTCACTGAAATACGGAAGCAATAAGGCACAACAGGGTGTGGGATATACTGTAATATCCACACGCCCTGAGTTCGTTAATTCAGGACAGAGTATTTAAAATACCCATTTTTTAAAAGTACATCATAGTAGACACTTCTGCTATTAAGATATTTATGTACTGGTTAGAAAGCAAGAGATGTAGAGCAGTTCCACAAAAACACCAATATTAAAATACAGAAATATTTTTTGAACATAACGTATCTTGATTCCTCTTCATTTCAACCTTGGACGAGTTAAATAAAAACAAATTCAAATATAAATCGCGTACATTTTTTATATACAAAACATCTGTAAGTTATTGTTGTTTAATAACTGTACCTGACCACAAAATGTGCTCTGGTACATGTCAACATAATCTAAACACCATTTCCCCTAATGTAATGAAGTTAATAAGAAACACAAAATCAGACCACTAAGTTATGGTGCAATGCCTTTTTCCAAATTCAACCCCTCCTACCCACAAACTCTGGGTGTGTGTGTTTCTTTCCTAGGGATATGCTTTTTATAGCCAAAGAGCTTTCTCTTATTCAGAGGCAAACTTCTCTAGGAGATTAATAAATCACATGCACCTGTGTGCTATGCTAATTACATACAGTTTAAAAACAAATCAACAGGCTAAGCAGTACCAATACTGCAGAAAACACATACATGCATCATTGTATGACAAAAATATAAATATATCATATGAGGCACATTTAATGATGCATACCCCCCCCCGACCCCCCTTCAAAAAACAAAACCAAAAAATGATTGCATAATATTTGTATTAGAGATATAGAATGTATATTGTTTTTCTTCTTGGGAGCTGTTCCAGAATCAGCATAATACAAAAAATGTATCTACAAGCTGAGTATATTAGAAGAGACAGGCAGTATAAATCAGAGAATGTATCTACAACTGAGTATATTAGAAGAGACAGGCAGCAGCTAGCACCATCCAGACCACAGGCAATACAATTACTCAGATTCTCAGCCCAGGAATCAAGATTACTCTCAGCCCTTAAATAAATAAATAAAACACATCTCACAGGCTATTTCTCTCAACTCTTGAAAAATAAGAGGCTCCATGCTGTACTGCACTTTATTACCCCTGTACTGTACAATGAGTGCAATTGTCAGCCACAAGTTAAAGATTGGTAGTGAAAGAAATAGCAGTGCCATGGTTTTCAGCTAGTTCAGCATAACCAAGACCCCATTCACATCTGCGATTTAAGGCAGCCCAGGGCTACCTTTTCCCAAAAAAGAAAAGAAAAAAGGCAGCCCAGGGCTGGCCCAGATTTAAAAAATCTACCAGGTTGACAATGACCTTTTCTTCCTGTTTTTTAGTAACAAAACGATAAATATTGCAGGATTGTGGATCTCTACAATGATTAATAATGCTGGTGACTGGCATATTCAGCCACCACTGTTTATTTTGCACGCAACGATACACATAGCTACAGAAGTGTGGAGGAAAATTATTGAATTCTGACTCTGATATATATATATATAAAAAACTGAATATGAAATGCCTTTCAGTCTACAACAGACAGTGATTACATCATTTAAGGGTAGTAGTCACCCTTGAGCTTCTGGACAACATTACACATCACCCCTAGGCTTTTTGATAACACTGCCTCTTATTGTCCTACTGAAACTTTCTGGTAACACAGACACCAGACACAACCTATTTTCAAACTTGTACAAACTGTATATCTGGGTTAACAGTCTCTTTTAGACTCTTCCCTTGTTACATTGATTAAAATATCTACAGCTGACAATAAACCTGAATCCTGAGTCTCTCCACCACAGAAGTGTGCGTCTTTACATTACAGTGCTGATCATTTCTTTTAGCTGCTTGCTTTTACTCACACAAAGTACTGTTTTCATGCATAAATACTAAGATTTTGATGCACCATGTGAGGGTGAGACCCTCACTGTAATACCTCACTGTTATTGTAATTATTATTAGGCTTCCAAGGCCATGGCTGGGAACACTACTAGTGTCCACAGCTGAATGAACACGATTGATCACACTGTTTGGAAGCCATACTGGACCATTTACAAACAACATCTTGTCGGGAATCACTTGTCACAGAGTTCTGAAACTTGGTATACACGGTTAGGGATTGTCCAAGATGCATGGTACTACCGCTAACCTGACTGAAGCAAAACTTGGCATACATGATCAAAGTATGGTTCTTTACAGTTTGCCCAAATGCAGTTCCTACAGTAAAAGAAAACATGGCTGCAGGGGGCCCAATCAAATTTCTGCATTGTTGCAGTCTATATTGCACATAAAATGAACACTCTAAAATGAAAACTCATGCAACTTCAGAGTAGTGGAGGCCTATGGGAATTAATGTATGCTCTATTTAAAAAAAAATACTTTTGATTTTGACCTCTCCTTAAGGTCAAATGTAAAACTAGCTCATAACTCCTTACAGTGTGCAGATAGGGTCATGGTTACTGTGGAACACATACAGGAACAATGATACTAACAAGTAAACAATAGACCAGTTTAACGATTGTGTTTGTAAACAAAGATAGTGAGAATAAACATGCGTAATGTATTTAAAAGTATTTAATGCCGTGTCTTTCCTTAGGAGGGAGCAGTTGCACTAGTATTAGGCGGTCAGTTATGAACTAGTCTTGTGAATGTCAGTCATTACATGTACAACCTGATAGTCATTTGCAAACTGAAGTATATGATACGAAAATAAATATTTATACCAGTGAACACTAGCAAGTTGCTGTTTCCCGCATTCTAAATACCTCTGTGTTCTTGAGAGAATAATGTGGGGGGGGGGGGGGGTAAGCTTGGACCGTCACCCTGTTACACACCATAACAGCAAGTCAAAATAGTCAATAATATATTATTTTTTTTAATATAGAACCATAAAATTGCTAGTGTGCTGCATTGAAAAAATAAATATATTAACCCTTTTGCAGTCCATTCATTCAGAGCTTGTCAGGCGAGTCAGGTCCAATTTATTTTCACATGCGCTGTTTAAAATATTCCCCCCCCCCGAGTAAAACAGGTTTAAAAGGCACTTAATTGCAAAAGCACACTCAGTACTGCATCTCCAGCCAAGCCCCACCCCTTGTTCACTGTATTTTCCACATATTTTATAGACGTGCAAACTGATAAATCCTCTCCTGATGACTCGTTTTAATCACCAAACTCCTCAATAATGCGATCCAAGTCATTATTTTATTATTATAACATCTCAAAAAGCTCTGCAGATGTCTGTGATATTCTTTGAGCCCTGGATGCAGAAGCAGCTACCTATATTTTTATATCCGTGTTATCTCTAATGCATGGGGCTATGAGAAACGCCCTTTTTTCGATTTCATTCGGCCAGCGAAAGGTTTTTTCGGCTTTTTCCAGAGAAAAAACAACTGACCTGGCTTTACGTCTGCAAAGGGTTAAAGCCTGTACTGCTGATTGGCTCTCTATGTAGCGGTAATGAAGACTGACTGGAGGGTTGGATTTGTTATTTCTTGTCTGCGATTGGCTAAACTAGAACGTACCTCATACGTACATCATCTTATCAAACTCAGTTTGTTGAATGGGACTCGAATTTGTGCATTGCATACACTCTGCAACCTTGCCATCAATGATGGTTTTAAACTTGGTGCCGTACATAATGTAGTCAGTGGGGCCAGCCGTCTTGTATCGCATTTTCATCACAGTGCAATAGCTAATCAGGCTCTGAAGTTGAAACAAAAACAGCAAACTCTGCCTGAGCACCGTGGTGCAGTATTGCTGGAACCGATGCAATTCAATCTATGCCATGTTTGAGCGCTTACTGGAACAGAGATGGGCAATTGTCGCATTGTCGCAAAATCCAGGAGGAATGTATACAAAAAATAAAGAAATGTAACCATCAAGTAATAACCGAATCTATTAAAATGTACTACAGAATTTGCTGATCAGCTTCTACATTGCAAGGAAAAAGAAAAACAGGACACCCCACAAATACAAACAGCAAGGCACTCTAGTCTAAATATCAACACCACAAAATACAAACAAATGAACTGTAATTATACAAGGAATGCAGGAGTGGGCATAGAATTAGAACACACACATGTGAAATGGTATTGAAACACTGAATAGAAATTGCTTAACCCTGGATTACATTACTTGATCTGGTCAACAAAAGTTGTTAACAAGAAAACCCAAGTAATTTATGCACAGTCAGGAATCCAACACATTAATATCACCTTGACATCAATACATGTGCAACCCAACCGATCAGCTACAAATAATGACTCCTCTATATTTCGTACAAACACAAAAAAAGAAGTCCAGGGAAACAACAATTCAGCTACTTGCTAGTAGCTGCCCAAGTTGATCAGAACACAGAGCAATGTACTTTTAGATAAACCTGACTCTGTACAATGCATGCAGACACACTCTACACCACTTTGACGTTTCATAAACTACTACACTGACTCATCAGTACCAGACTCCCACACATCAACGATCAAGCCGTTTGTCCAACTTTATGTCATCATTACAGGAGATCTGTTAGGCTTCACTGTGCAGTAGTATTTAGACTTAACCCTTCAGGGTCTCTTCTACCCAGATTACTAATGACAGATTCCCACAATAGTTTCTTCAATTAGCCTTACAATACCAGTACTGCATATTTAATATTCCGCAGGCTGCTAGCTAGTAAAATTTTTACGTGTTTCACAAAACAATATTTGAAGACTTAATGATAAAATTATTATTTTTTTTTTTTTTTTTTTTTTTACAGACGTGAATTGGATATAGAAGACTGCTAGTCCCCGATTTCTTCCCATACTTACAGCACTGCTGTTGAGGTATGTAACACAGGCACAAGTAACGAGTGGTTGGCAAAAATTCTGGCACAAGAAAGCAAAGTACAGAGATGTCCTTGAGGAAAACCTGTTGCCCTCTGCAAGAAAGCAGAAACTGGGACGGAAGTTCACCTTTCAGCATGACAACTACCCAAAGCACACTACCAAAGCTACACTGGGGTGGCAAAGGAACAAAAAGGTAAATGTCCTTGAGTGGCCCAGTCAGACCCCTGACCTAAACCCAATCGAAAATTTGCTGTCCATCAACGCTCCCCAAGGAACTTGACAGAGCTTGAACAGTTTTGTAAAGAAGAATGGTCAAATATTGCCAAATCTAGGTGTGCGGAAAGTTGGTAGAGACTTATTCCAAAAGACACAAAGTTGTAATTGCTGCAAAAGGTGCTTCCACCAAGTATTAACTAAGGGGGTGGAGACTTATCCAATTATGATCTTTCAGTTTTGTATTTTTAATGTATTTTTTCCTCTCAATAAAAACCTTTTTCCACCTTAAAAGCGTGGAGTATGGTTGGTAGATAAGTGGAAATTTAAATGCATGAAACTTTGAGGCACTGACACAACAAGGGCTGGAACACTCCAATATGAAGTGATCAGATATGCACTACACATGTTTAACTGTCATTGAAGTCAAAATTCTATAGGGTCGGATATATGAGTGCTGACTCAGAGAGAGAGAGAGAAGCCCTAAACACTTGCATATGAAAATCTGTAGTTGGCATGTCCTGTTTGAGAATTAAGGTAGTTACTCAATATAAAACTACTTAAAAGGGTATAAAGACCTTTTTAATTTATTACGTTATATGTTTCCATGTGTTGCTACAACTGTTTAAAGTAAGGTGTGTGTAGTGTTTAACTTTTTTTACATTTTGACCACTTTAACATTTAAACTGCATTCCACTGCCCCCAAGGCGGCTTCACATGGACCACTCAAACTACATTTCCCATCATCCTCCTGCTGACATGTAAGAGATGATTTACCAGCGAGCAGTGGTAGCAACACATGTGTACATGTAACACAATAAAATAAAAAAGGTCCTTATAAACCCTTTAAAAAGGAAGCAAGACTAATATTGAATTAGAAGTTTACATATTTAAATTTTTACATTGGCTTCCATAACTCTTAACAAACAAGCCACATCTGAAGTTTAGTACTGTAGTTTGCTAACCACAGCGCAAAATTGCAGGAGAGGGTATGTTTTTGTAAACCTATGCCAACAGGCACAGAATGAAAAAAGCAGTGTCAATGTATCAGAAAGAGTACACAGATAGAACAAAAACAAGATGATCAGCAAGATCAGAATGGTTATCAACTTCCTTGCTTGAACGTTTGAACTGAGACATAAATATGACAGACACATCTATAGTGTTGGAAGGGTAGAGAGGCTTTACTCTGCTTTATCTGGCCAAAGAGCGATATGGAGAAAAACAACTAAAACAAGCAAAAAAAGGTCTACTCTATGTTTTTCTGGAATGTACAAGTAAAAGGTGAGGCAGAAATTGTTTGCTTATAGTACCCTATACTATATTTTGTTTATTTCAATGGTTTATTTTATTGTTAAAATAAACTGTATAATTAAATCATAATGTAACCGCATTTACATATGCATGCATTTTCACAGGATTTTCATTGTTCTGGTGTATGATGTGTTTTGCTTATTGCACTAGACAAAATTATTAATATTGTGAATTACACATTTTTATTAGCAAACAACTTCTTAAGTTCCACTATTATTAGAGACCTTGTCCAGTCTGGGAGATGCCAAAAACAGGGGGTGCACCTCCCATATGTATCAAGTATGTCTGGTCGACAAAATGTACATGCCACACTTTCAGGCAGAACACTGTATAGGTGGTCATAAAATATAAGAGGATGAATGCTGCTGTGGGGTTTAACAAGTAGAGCTAAATATATTTTTTTTATTATTATTATTGCACAACATGATTTAGATTGTCCTGTAAAAATATTGGATTACAGAAACACAAAAGTAAAATATGCAAAAAGCAGAGTTAGCACCAAGTCAGCAACTTGGACTAGAAGCCCACTTGAGTTGCCACGTCGTTGGGCTGCATTCCAATCGTGAGCCTCTAGTATACACAGAATAATGTACCATTAAAACACTAGGAGGGGTTAGTTGATCGTCCATTAAGCAGACCACCAGCAGACAACTTATTTCTGTGTATTAAAGAACATGACATTAATGGCACAAACTTTAGCTCTACACAACTCTTTCTAGTAGTGTACACCTGTCCTGGCAGATAATTACTAAATTAAAATAACAAAATTGTCCATAATGAAGACAATACAAGTGTCAGTAAAACCCACTGTATCTGATCCAATCTACTTCATTTTTTTCCCCCCAGGTTCTTTCATGTTAAAATGTTACTGTATTGTGCTTTGGCTCTTTCAGCCACGATTATAAAATTTATAGAAATGCTCAAACCTGATATTTTGGGAAAGGCATTTTTTAAACATATTTTAATCTGTACCACGCATGTCTGATCCTAGTTATTCTTACAGCATTTTAAAGGTCATTATGTGGCCTTTTACAGAACTGTATTAGTGCCACAAAAAAAAAAAAAAAAAATGTAATGTGATATTACGAGATTACATTGGATTATTTCGCAATTACTATTTCACTGTTTCGAAATTATTGCATTATTTCTCAATAATAATTGCGAAATAATATTGCATTACTTCACAATATGTAGCCTATTGTTTTTGTTTTGATGTAGTCTGTCACTCGATCATCCACGCAATATTAAACAAATAGGCACCACTGTCCTAAAGTTTAAACATCAATCCCTATAAAGGAGTACTAACGCATTATTATTATAGGATTTTTTTTGCAAAATATCAGGATGTTTTGTTATGCACAACTGTACTGAACACAGCCCTCCTGACTGTCCCGACTTCCGAGGCTTTTATTTCTGTCAGAAACAGCGTACCCTAAAAACTTATTTCACTAACGAAATGAAATACCTGTTACGCTCATCTGTATTCGGTGCTGTTGTAAGTAACACACATTTCTGGGAAAAGCAGTTCTTCATCTATCTATTGAGCAAAGGCAGCGTTTTTCATATAGTTAATCAATATAGGTAAGCATTATTAGGAAATTAGGAATTAACATGTATTTATACTAAAGTAATACAAAAATGACTACAAAAGATTTAGAAGTGAGTAGTTTTGTGAGATTTACAATTATACTGTAAATTTACAGTATAATCGTAAATCTCAAAAAACTACTCACTTCTAAATCTTTTGTAGTCATTTTTGTATTACTTTAGTATAAATACATGTTAATTTGGATTCATATGTTGTTTTTTTCTGACTATGTGAACAAAAAGACACAAAAGCGCCCGTTTTCTCATTGGAAATAGTGATATTTCAAAATATCGCTGTCCTGGTCACAAAAGCAAAGTTTGTGGGGAATAATAGCCATTTTCTATACTTTTGAGGCATAAGCAATAAGGAAATAACACTTACTACCCAGGAACAAAAAAAAATAAAATTTGTTACACAGTGTAATTATTGCGAAATAACATGTAGAAGGAAGGTTGGTTTTATGTACTTTCAAACGATTAAAAAATTTGCTATATCAATGTGCAAAATAAAATAAAAAAAATAAAAAGTTTTTCACCTCAAATAGGTTCTCAATGATTGGCAGCTTTTTTTTTTTTTTTTACACTAGTAATTCTCAGATTTTTGTACAAGTATAGAGGCCCATAGACCATACTAATAGAGGCTAGATCTACACATGTTGTTAAGAGTTGTTCAGCAGTAATGACCGTTGGAATTCCACCCTTCGCCTTGTGAAGGCAGTCACAAGCTTAGAACACCAAGGCCTTTGCAACTTTGCTGAGGACCAAGGACATACGGAGTTGGTGTTCACCCCACGGGAATGGAGCCAACTGAAAGAACTGGTTGACGTTTTTGAAACCATTCCTTGATGCAACAGACCTAACTCAGACAAAAAGTTGTCTATCAGTGCTGTTCTGGCAAGCATACTGTCATTGAACCACCACCTTCAGTATGCATTTGCAGGCTCGCTCCTTGAGTGGCCTGGTAAAAGTACTTGAAGAGACTAAGGAAGAGATTTAAGGGGGTATTTGTCAAAGTACAGATGGAAGAATGTTCAGACGATGTTGATGGTTTTCCCTTCGGAGACTTTGTCTACATTGTAGCAGTACTCCTAGATCCAGCTTTTTGCCTACTCTGAACACGATGTCCTAGCACCAGAGGATATCAATGTGGAAGTGAAGAAACATGTGAAAGGTATTGCTATTGTTCCCAGAATTAATGCCTTCCCATTTATTAAAATAAAACCACTTAAAGTTTTTAAGCAGGGGTGTTAGAAACAAAGATTGATGAAATGTAAGTTCCACCTGTGGCCAGTGTAAAGCGTAATTAAAATCAGCACTCAGTAGTCAGAAGTAGCAGTGGCAGACTGAGCATGAGCTTTGGTCCTGATGTTTTTAGAATTGATTTTGCCCATTTTTGTAAAAATAAATAAATAAATAAATAATACGTTGCCGGACCTAATTTCTAATCACTTTTTGTAATTTTTGCTTTCTTTTCCTCCATATTTGTTTTAGATCAACTTGTTGCTGACTTTGAGGGGATGAAGCTGACACTGGAGTAGAACAGCAGTGAGGAGGATGAAGAGCCAGCGCATAAGGCTCTACGACTGTTTGCAGGGTACCGGCAGCGAAAGGGAAACAAAAAAGTGATAGGAAAACATCTATCCGAGCAGAACTAGGAACATATCTTCAGCTTTGTGCTGATGGTGGTACAGATGAACCACATGCATGTGCGATTACGTACATTGGTTTCAGCAGTGAAAAGATTTCCCCTGGCTGTTCCAAGTGGAAATGAAAGTATTAGCCATTCCTGCAATCCCTGTCGAACAAGTATTTAGCCATGGAGGTATTATAATGCGCCCTCATAGCGCCAGACTAAGTGCAACAATGTTGTCTAGCTTGATTTTAAATGTAACAGTTCGCTTTGAATCATAGATCAAAGTGCCTACACTCCTACAGGCATTACACTTACTGCACTGATGTAAATAGTTACATAAAATACCTGTTTGGCCCTACCATCTACATGTAAAATCTCATTCTGATTTATTATTTTTCATTTTTATTTATTTTGCTGTGTTAATTCAATGGTATTTGACCCAGAGCAGGTGTTTCTGTTTTCTGTTTTCAATACTGACTTTAGCAAGATAAACAGTGTTCTAGCAAAGCTAACAAAGAAAAATCAAGTTTTACCTTAAAAAGATAAAATTTGGAAAGGGTCCTCTGTAAAGCTTTACAAAGAACTTTATTTAATAAAAGTTCATGATATACATTACAATGAATGAAGCTCTTGTCTCTCAATCCTTTTAAAGCTTTGTACACAAACAGCAAGTTCATTCTATATGAGATTTTACACTAGACTTGAGAATACTGCACTGACTTGAGACTTGCCCTCACTGACTACAGACTTGACTTGACTTGCCCACAATGACTTGAGACTTACTTGAGACCTGGGTCAAGTGGCTTGTTGACAACTCTGTTAACATGTCTTAAAGCTTACTCAGATACTTAAAAACAACCAACTGGATATTTTCATAATCAAATAGACATGTCAAATGGATTATTGGAAGTATTTTTGCCATAAACAATATGTGAAAAACAGAAACATAATAACTTATTACCATGGCACTACTAATTATCTGCTGTGGCACCATACTGTATAATGACATATTACACATTTAAATATTTGTCAAATATCTAGAAACTGCAAACACTGCATTTAAATATAAATAAACACTTTCCATTCTAAACACTATGATTCACACTGTCAACTGTTGTGCAAGATGTTATGCTCATTTTTGCTTGTAGTACTGTTGATACAGGAAAACACTTAGTCAAGCATTGAGACTATTATGAACAGACTTGCAACCACAGCCGTCTGGCAAACTTATTTACAAAACACACTGCAATCAAAGTCAGTAAATAAAAAGAAAAAAAAGTCATTATGTTCATAGAAGCAGTCAAATAATGTGCTGCCAGGCAGTGTGGTGATTCATTGAAAAGGTCATGTTGCACATGGTTGGCACTAGTGCGTAGAAATTTAAACCAATGATACAAAAAAAGAATGCGTAACAGTCCAAAACTACATACAACGTTAGGTTATCATCATAACCCTGGTTCCCTGAAATAGAAATGTAGCCATTATCAAACGGGTATTTACATTCCAATGACCCAAAACCTGAAAATTGTACACCAAAGCTGCTCAGAGAGTCTGTGACTCAGTCGTGGCCCCGTAGCCGAGGGCACAAAAGGACTGGGCTCACAGACCTCTGCATCATTTTCCTTCAAGCCTGCTGCAAGTCATGGACACAGTGACCTGGAAGGTTAATGCTATAAGGGTAAACTATGAAGCACCCATTTAACAATCTAGTTCCAAAACCAGGGTTTTCAGGATCCACGGCATTTAGCCTGTAGAACCTAGTAAAGCTATGGGGAGCAGCGCACACCACCGCAATGCATATGTCCCCAACAGATGCACCCTGGAATAAAGCCCGCGAAGTTACAAGGCCCCTGATTGAATGGGCCGTGAGCTTTTCTGGCCATAAGCAGGGTTTTGCAACAGAGCATGCCTGCATCTCACTCACCTATTTTGCGGAGGTGATAGTAAGCAAGAAGCTACTTTAAAAGATAGTAATTTCAGATGAGCAGAATGCAGGGGTTTCAATGGAGGATTCATGAGGGCATTAAGCACCACGTTTACCCACCAGCGAATAACAATATCCTTCATAGGAGGACAAAGTCGACAAGCACCTCTAAAAATCACCCCGACTAGAAGCTGACATAGCATAATTGCAGTATAACTGCCATGGGACAAGCTGTGGGGTCGAACCCGCGAGGCAGACAATGCAGCTGTTCAGAGGCCAGACCCAGAGCTACAGGCTCAATGGGTCGGGCTGCCATAAGGTCCCTGCTGCTCAACGCTCAGGAGCTGCAACAGGTTCGAAACCCAGGTTCTCCTGGGCCTGTATGGAGCAACTAAGAGCACCTTGGCCTGGTTCAGCCTGATTTCCCTCAAGCAGTGGGAAGGCATATAACAGATACCTCAGCCAATGGTGTGCCAAGGCATCTATTCCCAGCGGTTCCCCGCCTCCTAATATGGAGAACCAGAAGGGACAGTGGGTTGATTCCTGGGAGACAAAGAGGTTTATCTCTGCTCTCCCACACCTCTTCCAGAGGAGGCTCACCGCTTTGCAGACTGCAGACCACCTTTTAGCAATTTAGCAAGGGCAGATAAATTGCCTGCAGCTCTTAAAACATTAAAAAATGTGGAGACCTTACCATGGGGGGTTTCCACACACCTCACACACCTTGGTCATTTCACACAGCATCCCAGCCCAGGCTTGTCACATCCATGGTGACAACCTCTCTTGTGGTGCTACTGCCCAGCGCTACGCCTAGGCGTAAATGGGCCGGTTGTTTCCACCAAGAAAGTGCCCTTAGAACAGGTGAGACTCTGTCAACAGGTGGTCGCGATTCAAGAGGGTGCATATGCAGGAGATAGGTCTAGGAGCTGCTGTCAGACCCAGAAGTTTCTGGACCCAGAGAACAAGCACATTCCAAGAAGGAAGCTGTCTGGAAAGGTGTGAGCTGGCTCTTCACATAATTCACCATATGGCCCAACTGTTGAAGGTGGCCGGTGAAAAGTTCTGTGCAGGCCTCTGCCTGAGCTGGAGACTAGGAACAATTATCCACTCATCCAGATAGTTAAGTACTCTGACTTGAGTCTCAATGGGGCCAAAACAGCTTCCCAGCACTTTGTGAAGGCATGCGAAGCTAGAGAGGACAAACGGCAAGCCATGGAACTCATATGTGGTTCCCTGAAAAATGAACCGCAGGTACCTCCTGTGTGATAGTTTTATGGGGATGTGGAAATAGGTGTCCTTGAGGTCCACCATGATGAACCAGTCACCTGGCCTTGATTGACTGCAACCCCTGTTGTACTGTAAATGTCTTGAACCGTCCGAGGTTGAGTATGGGTCAGAGGCCACCATCCCGCTTCGGCTCTAGGAAATATCTTTTGTCTTTACACAGGGTGGTGGAACCTATTATGGCCTCTGCGGCGAGTAGCCACGGGCCAGTTCCCAATAGCACCTCTGGCAGTGGAAGCAGCTAGCTGTACCGGTCTTTGAGGCTGCTGGGGTCTAGAGCTCCAGTTTGCCACTGGTTTATGTACAAGGAGGTGGTCGCTTGGGAAGCAGGCGAACTAGCTCATTAGTAGATTCTCGCGCACAGTAAGAACGCAACATCTCATCAATCGCAGGACCACACATATGCCCTAGAGTGATGCTTTGTCCCTGTCAGGCGCGTGTGCCTGGGAAAGCCAAAGCTGCCTACGTGCGCAGCCAAGTTTCTACCCACAGCTTGTCTATTGAGCCTGGACATACAGAGCAAGTTTTTGGACGCCAGGCACAGATCAAATCAGTTGTTGTGGTTCTCGGGAGGGGCAACAGCAAATGCGACTGGTAGGCTGCCAAAATGTTATAAATGCATTTAAAAAAGGTAATTCTGCAAAGGACTAATTAACTTACATTTCTGCCAGTGACAGTATACTATGCTTTCTCCACAACAGATGCCATGAATTCAAAGGCAACAATTCACATCTGTGTCCATGCCATAAATTACAAAGTTGATAGATATTAAAACTACGTAATCGCAACGTGTTTTGCGTTGCACCACTTTACCAAAATAGCAAGTGAAGCGTAGGATTAAAATAAACATAGGATCAACAAAGTGCTGATTTGGCAAGAGAGTCAGGATCGGGGGCTACAGATGCAGGTGTGTTTCACGCTTTCCAAACAATGGCTCAGCTTGCACGGTAAATATTATTTATAGTGATCTTATTTTCCTTTTATGATGAAAACCAAAATGTTTACTTCTTTGTACAAAGCGTCCTATTCCACATCTATTTTTTTTTTTTTTTTTTTTTAAGTTAAATCTGACAGTTCATCTGCATGTACAGCTAATAAAAAGGCAAAAGCAAACCTCAGTAATGTGTCTTTTGCCACTTGGTTTATAGCAAAAAAAATGCAATGGTAACACACAACACCACCACCACCCGTCTACAAAAGTAAAACCTTCACAACCTATTCTGGAATATTACAGTTTTACATATATTTTATGATATAACAGCATTGAAAATTATACTTTTGCTAGATTTAGCTGAGAATTGTGCAACATGTGACTGGAACAGGAACGTGAAAGTAGTTTTTGTATTTAACTACACGCATTTTGGTTTTACTATAGAAAAAAAAAAAAATACAAAATATATGTAGTAGAGACCTCAACCCTCAAGTACGAGTCCCAGGACCGGTCATTATCATTCGTCCATTTTAGGACATCCTCAGTTCATACCACTCCTTCAGTCAATAGTCAGGCATCGGTCCTCAATTCCCCCCCCCCCCCCCGGAGAGCTGTTGGACGGAGTCGTCTGAATCATCCAATGAAAACAAAAGCAAAAAAGACTTTTGGAGCTTCCATTGGATGAAAAAGATGTCAGTGTAGCTGCTCATTGGTCCACAAGTTTTTACCTTTAAGTGTTAAATATGTATACTGTAAGCATTTTAAAAAAATGCTACGATGTACAATTTCATTATTTGAATTAGTTTGGATTTAAATTATAATCTATTATATATCTTACTTGAAAAGCGCTATATACAAAGAAATTGACCGATTGAGAACCCTGTCATAATACTATGTCTTTGTATTATCTTTTTATATTATGAATTCTTAAAAACAAAACAAAAAAAGAAAAACACACCACAGGTTTTACACATGAAAATGTAACAGAAAACAAATCTAAAACTACACATGTACCATGGGGTACATGGGAGAAGCTTGCGTTTTCTTCACAAAGACACACGTCTACTTTCTAATGATTTTCTTCAGAAAACAATTCATGTTACACAAAAAACAAACAAACAAAAAAAAAAGTTATTGAACAGATCTGCCTTACAATTTAAATCCTAACAAATTCAGACATGAAATTGCACATCGTAACTAAGTATTTTTTAAAGCACTTTCAGTATACATATTACATGCTTAAGGTGAAAACACATGCACCAGATCAGCAGCTATACTGACATCTATTTCATCCAATGGAAGTACCAAAAGTTTTTTTTTTGCTCGTTTGATTGGGCGATTCAAAAAAGACAACCCCTCACTCTCCCCGAAAAAAACCCAAAACAAAACAAAAAAAAAAAACAACACACAAGGAGGACCAATGCCTGACAATTGACTCGAGGAGGGGTGAGGATTCAAGATGTCCTAAAATGGACACCGTACATTTGCATTATGTGTTCTTGACTTCGAGTTTGACTCATTGAAACAAGGGGAACAGTTTCCCTAACTGACGTTGTCTGACATCCCTCAGGAAAAATACACAAATAATAAAAAAACTATTTATTTTTTATAGCTAGATTATTCTATCTGCATGCCTTTTTCAACTTGTACGTCACAATCTTTTCTTTTGGAATTGGAATACTGTTTGAATGTACCTAAAGTTCATAAGTTTCAAGTTCAAGTTTGTGGATGTTGTTTTTCACTTTGATAGAACCCGTGATCTGGACTGTAGAGCCAGTGTAGTGTTAGAAAGTGGTACATCAGAATGTGAAATGTCAGAAAGTGGTAAGCTATCAAAATTGCAAGTGCTATGCTGTCAGACTTTGTTACACATGCAATCACATGGGTGTTTTCCTATTGTCAAAAGAGGTAAATTTACCATTAATTATACATTATTTTTTTGCAAACTTAAACTGGAAACAGAATCAATTTCTCTAAAGAAAAAAAAGTTAGCAAGAAATAACAGTAATAATGTACAAGACCAAATGTATTGCATACAATTTTCTTAATGGTGGAAAAATGATAAAACTGCATTAAAAACAATGTAAGACAGGAAAATATGATAAATTCAATTAAAAGATGTAAAAGAATGAAAACAGCATAACATATCAGATTTGAATGGGCACTTCACTGCTTTCGTAGCAGAAATTGTTTAGGTATGCGCTGGCATGGGCAGTGTACCACTTTTTAACATATATAGTGCCGAGAAAGTTTGTGAACCCCAATGACTATTATGGAAATTACATAGTTTAACCAAATCAAAACCAGTCTTTTCTAAAATATCCAAAAGGGTTTATATTAACCAATTAATGTCTTTTGAAATAAAATGTTGTATGAATTAGACAAACAATGCTCTCTAAAAATAACATTGCAGCCCGTCTGAAGTTCACCAAAGAGCACATAGATGGTCTACAAGACTTCTGGAACAATGTTCTCTGGACAGACGAGTCAAAGGTAGAACTTTTTGGCCTCAATGAGAAACGCTAGGTTTAGCAAAAAACCAAACAATGCATTTGAACAGAAGAACCTTATCACAACCGTCAAGCATGGTGGTGGGAGTGTGATGGTTCGTTGCTGCTTTGCTGCCTCAGGACCTGGACGGCTTGCCATCATTGACACAACCATGAATTCAGCATTGTACAAGAAGATTCTAGAGGAGAATGTCAGGTCATCCGTCCGTGATCTGAAGCTGAACCAAAAGTGGGCCAGGCAGCATGACAATGATCCTAAACATACAAGCAGATCTATAAAAGAATGGCTGCAGATGAAGAAATTCTGCGTTTTAGAATGGCCTAGTCAAAGTCCGGACCTAAACCCCATCGAAATGTTGTGGCAGGACCTGAAGCGAGCTGTCCATCCAAGGAAGCCCTCAAATATCACCGAGTTGAAGCAGTTCTGTAAGGAGGAATTGGCCAAAATTCCTCAAAACCGATGTGAGAGACTGACCAACAGTTACAGGAAAAGCTTAGTTGAAGTCATTGCTGCTCAAGGGGGTGGCACCAGTGACTGATTCTAAAGGTTCACATCATAAGATCTAATAACATTTTAGGTTTGAAACATGTGACAATCCTAAGGGGTTCACCAACTTTCTCGGAACTTTACCTGAAAATAACACTACAAAAAGAAATTAAAGTTACATTTACCTCAGACTACAGCATTTACTTTGACTTCAATTCGGGTCAAATCTGCCAATCTGATTTAGACATTGCCAGAACTTTGTATATACTGTGTTCTTAAATAGAAAATATATTATCATTTTTCGTTTTGCAAAACAGAAACATTATATAAAGTCTGTAATACAATGATGCATTTACAAGATTGCATTTCAGGTAATTTGATTTTAGACAAGGTATTTTTTATATTTTCTCTTTTACACAAAAATGTATTATATTTATGTATTTCCCCTTTGTGTAGGTTCATAATGGAATAAAAACATGACATTCTAGGTTGACGCTTCACAGCGTATTAATGCGTTTTCCCTGCGTCCATAATGAATTATTTTCATTTTGGTAAATGAAGGTTTTAAGTTATTCTGTTGTTCATATTTTCTTATATGCTATACTTAGTAATTTTATTTTAAAAATTGCCACCAAAAAAATGTTTGAGAACCTGTCGATGCAAAGTGAAGCCAAAACTGTCAATTTATTCCCCTTCTGTACATTCCAGACATCAAAGTGCTACTTAAAAAAACACTGACTTGTTTTCAAAAGAAGCTGCTAGCGCGGGTCTCTGCTTGCAAACTAAAGACTGCCACCTTGTCAGTGGGCTCTCGGTTATAACGCTCCTATAGCATTTCCCCCAATTCCCTTGACTAGTGATTCATGCAATATTTCTACAGTAAATACAGTACCGATGTTGTTTAAACTATAAACTACTACTCAGTCTAACTTCTGTTTCTGTCTCTCTCTTTTGATACAGTATCTGAATGGAAGAAAAGCTGCGCTGGCACTTTACAGACATCTTGTTCAACATTTGTTTTATAACTAAATAAACGCTAGGCCTATTACGTGGTCTGATCTTCCCTAATGTATTTACTTTTTACTGCGAGAGGAGCTGCGGCTTTCTCCGGAAGAGATGCTTCAGCTTCGCTTCAGCCCCGCTCCGGCAGCTGAACCTGGGGCGAACACATTCCCTCTTCCCTTCTCTTTCTCTCACTTGGTTTGCTTGTCTGTCGCTTCAAACTGAACTCATTATCGCCGTTTAGCCAGGCTATTTATTATTTAAGTGGGAATGTTACCTTTTTTTTGTCCTTATTTTTAAAAAATATAGCGTTGATTACATGGTGCTTTATGCATGGTTAATTCACGGAAAGTTACATTTGTGCTTCACTATGTGCATTACTTTGAATCATGTTTGTTACAAACATTAGGAAACTATTTAAGGGAGGTGTTTAAGACATTCAAGAATACATAATACAAATAGGCAAACTAAAATAGAAAAGATAATGTCTAGGCTACATACGTGCTAAACAAAGTGATAGTTATGTTGTAGCCCTAACAAAAATAACCAAAAAAAAAGTATAATAAATGCGGCTCTGTTTTATTTTTTTACTGCCACAATATACAGAATAATGAATAAGTATGTGAATCCAATGAATTATCTGAATGCTAATTCAATGCAACCAAGCCTCGGGAGAGACCAGGAGTTTCCCAAAGCAGTTCATAGTTCTAAAAAAGTACTGAAAGTTATTTCAAGTGATTAGAGAAAATAGGAAACAGAACAGCAAAGTCAAAACAAATATTACAGATATTGTTATAACTTATATGGATTTAAATGTAGCAATGGCTTGCTAGTCAGATGAATTATAGAAGCTTGCAACTAGCCCTTGAAAGCCTTGGCTCGGCAAGCATGGTACTTGTTTTGTTCTGGCCATTGCATGTGACTGAACAGTTCCAAGAAAGTCTACGCATAACATTTATTAAATAAAAATATGGTCAGTCCAAGCATTATACAATAAATTGTACTTTTAAAAAGGCAGGTTAACATATTCATTTAAATTTTACTTTCCATTTTTCATGATTGATAGGCACGTGCATGAAGTTACTCAACAACCGATCGTTACACTGATCAATGGAATCTCCCAAAATAACAGATCGAGTGACACTAATTTAAAAAAAGCAGCTACTTTCTTTTCTGTGGACAAACATAGGTCCAAAATTCACACAATGTAGAAATAAAAATAGAGAAACAAAAAAGAATTGACCGTGTATCAGTGGTGTGCGGTGAGTTTTCAAGTAGGGCATGCAGTAATATATGAATATAACATGTAACTGAAGAAATTAAAACAAATACATATATAGGTTTACTCCTATCCAGGTTTGCTCTCCTGACTCTTTAGCTTGCTAAGTAAGTTATTTTCAATTGACATAACGGCTAGTCCTGACAGACGTGATTGATATAAAAAGATAAAGTTAAACGTTAAGGTTGTTAATGGTGAACTAGTATGCATGCTTAGGCTGGCATGCTATTCTCACACAGCATGACTTGGGCTGTATTATCTGTGTGTTGCTGTGACGTCACTCCAGTGAGCAGTTCCTATTCAAAGTGACAGACGAGTTATGCAGAGGGAAAGCAGCATGACTTGGGGCTGGACCATAGAACGCGGCTGTGACGTCACTACAGAGAAAAGGATACTGGGACCAGAGTCACCCGAACGAATGCAGCACTAGCACAACATGACATCAGAATAAATAGCACAAAGACAGCCCACACAATTAATCTTGATATGTACAACATATCGAAACGTTGGGCAGCTGGCTCTGAGCCAATACAAATATATATATATATATATATATATATATATATATATATATATATATATATATATATATATTATATATATATATATAAAAAGCGCCGTGGTGTGTACACACATGACCATTAAAAATCCTGTGAACGACCTTTTGATTGAATACTACTATTAACTTTACAAAAGGCTGGAATGTAAAGTTATTCATAATTTGAAATTTTTTTTTTGTATACATTTCTCTATAATATGTTTGAAATTGAAAACATATTCGTTACAATACACAAAACAATTTTTAACAGAGTATCAAAGGACCTAAGGAAAATTATTGGGAACGGAAATTTGTCAAATATGTTTGTATTTTAAATATTATATAATATATATATATATATAGATATATATATATATATATATATCTCTATATATATATATATATATATATATATATTTTAGGAATGCCTTAGAACTAGACTGATTCTGATTTTATAGTATTAAATCGCAACTTTTTTTGGTTTTTCTGATAGGGCATGCAGTACATGCCACTGCCATGTATCCATACCTCCCCTCTCTTCCTAGCTGAGCTACTTATTTCCCCACAGTGTATCTAGATACAGGACACATGACCATGGGTCCTGAGGCAGGCAAAGAAAGTGGGGTTTATGGCACAGCATTAACAAGCTGCAGACTTGCTTGTTTGGTAGAAAAATTCTCCCAGTCGAAAATTGCTGGATGGGGAGAACCCTTTCCTGTCTGCAAAGGAAGCCAACTCAAGAGGGAAGCATCTGTCAATGTACTGTAGTGAGACCACAATAACACCAGCTCTAGCTCAAGAATGCAAGATCAAAAACTCAGAACACACAGGCAACATAATTTCACTCTATTTTGTTAGGACATGTCTGAATCAAAAACACCCGAGAAGCATGTTGTAAAACTTAACTGATATTATTTGTTGGAAATCATCCAGCAACAGAGCAGCATTATTTTAGCCTACTGAACTGTAACTCTAAAATTGGTCTGATATTCGTGAATGTCTAAAATTTCAAACAGAACAGTTTTTCTGCAAGTACATCCATGACAAATTGTTACTCACAGTATTGTTTCACAAAAATACTTATGAGAGCATTCCCAATAACTCTGGTCGCTTAGATGTTTGTTGTAGTTTACAACAGGCTTAAATACTCTACAGTAATAACAACTGTAAACCAAACCAAAAAAAAAGTAAAACAAACATTTTTCTAGAATAACTGGAAGTGGCTGCACATCCTAAAGGCCCAGGCATTGCATTGATCAAGGGAGGAAGAAGTACTCACATTTTTGTCCGTAGGCTGGTCCTGAGGTAAAGACCCAGGGGACAGGACAGGGGAGCTGGCCGGGCTGCACAGCTCAGGAAAGGGATTCGGGATGGCTGGCAGGGACGATGTACGGAACTGCTGTTCCTCTTCCTGAAGTCTTCTGCACAAAGAGGTGGGGGGAGGGAGGGGGTTATGTTCATCAATAGTGCAGGGCAGACCATGGGTTGAAATGTACAAAGCCATTATTTACAGTTTTGTACAACAGTTATAACTCATCAACAATGGAGTGAAAACAGAATATACCTTGTGACTTTCCAACACCTGTGGATTTACCCACATCAGTAAAAGTTGAGGTTATCAACTGCAGAAAGTAATTGTAGCTTTCCAAGATGCAAAAAAAAAAAAAAAAAAAGAAAGAAGATAAAATAAAAGATTTGAGAGTTGCCAGAGAGCACGCTTTAAAGCTCATGTCCATTTCTCATTAAAATGACGGAATCATGTAGAGTCCAAAATATGCAATGAGGCGAAATAGCCAACAAACATTTTCTAAAGCAATTCAATGATTTTAAAAAGTAGAGATATCCCCAAAGATACAAGATCATATTCATCACATAGGGTATAAGCCTATTGCAAATCTTTGTTTCAAAGGCTACATATCCGAATGCTTCCCACTAAATCACCAATGAACTGGAGGCCACTGCTAGGGTAACATTAGCATTAAGTCTCACTGCGAGCAAATACTTAATATTGACAAACATTTCAGTTTAGTGCCTTCATCAGCGTAATGAATTGCACTAACCAAATATGTTGTCTGCCTTACGGATGATTTCACACCTTTATTTATGACTGGTTTCTCAGCTGGTTTTCCTCATGGTAACATAAGAAGGGCCAACATTTACACAAATCAGGGTTGTGAAATCAGCTGTTACTTTCTTGTAAGTTATGTCTTCTATCATGGAGTGTTTCTGATCTTATGGGTGGTTGTTTTGTTCAATATGTGGTGACAAGGAGAATTTGACACTAGGCTTGGACTACCTAATGTTACATTAGGAAAGGTAAAAGGTAAGCGTATTGTATACAGGTCTAGGAGAAGATAAACACCACACCTGAAAGAAAAGATGGGAAAAAAATAAAAACACACAAAGCTACCAAAATGCAATCTTCATACCTGACTGCAAGGATATGCATTGGCTGGGAACGCCGCACCTTCTGTCTCGGGGATGTGGGCTGTACAGGGGCTACTCCTGAGGTCTGTATGTGGCTGCGGACAAACTGACCATTTTGAAGAAGTGATGCGGATTCTGACTGGGTGCTGCAAGTCGAGTACAGGCTTTCAAAGGAGGAGTTCATGTCATTTACCAAAGCCTCCAGGTCGACATCATCATCTAAAAAAGAAAAAAATACATATTTTGAACCGCTGTTTTTATTAAAAAGGTACACAGATCACAAAGTGGTCACACACTTATTCCAGATCTCAGATGTTACTTCTATTCAGTTACTTAATTACCTTGCAAGACAGGTACAGTAGAACACTTACAGTATATGGATTCATAATGAATCTTATGTTCAAGGTCAGAATAAATTCTGTTAACTTAATGAAAACTCTATGAAGCTAGTATTTGATTGAGTCACGACTTCCACAAATTCAACAGCTGTATTGACCATATAAAAAATTAAAAATTAAAAATTAAAAACACACACACACACCCCAGGGAAAAGGGGTTGCACATCAAGAAATAACTAATTAAAAAAACAAATACATACATACATGCAGAGTACATCATCCTTACTAGAACGTCACAAAAATGTGCTGGTCAATTTTCCTGTTGCTAAGAAAAACGGACTACCAGTTACAAAACCATAGTTTACTGCATGGATCGCTACAAATTATTCTTACTAGATGATCTACAAAATAAAGAAAATCAAGTTTGTTTTTGGCACAGAGTGGACATTGGTTTATATCACAAAACCACTTCCCTATTCACTGCAACTGTCATTTCCTATTAGGACACCCTGGACCAAATAGGTCGTGTACAGGTCAAGGGCTGAGATGTGCTTGCTCATCATAACTCCCCAAGTGCCATGAGAAATACATTCTTTAAAAATCCTTTTACTCTCTTTTATTAATAGCCAGCTGAAGGTGGATGTGTTTCTCACGAACAGCAGCTGGATCTACCACTGTTACTCGTGGACGGGGATGTCACTCACTAAAACATGCAACAAGTTAACCAAACCCCATTGACATCAAGGAAACAAATCTAAAAAACTGGACAGAATGCACAGGAGTTGTTACCGAGAGGATAACCTTCTGCTTAAAATGGTAACACAATGGAAAATGTTCTCTTGATGAGGAGGTGGTCTTGGAATTGCAGGTAACCAAGAGTTTCACTACCAACTGCCAAGACAGAATTAGAGCTCAACCTAGAAATGCATGTATGTTGCAAGACAACACCACATTCACAAGAAAGACTACACTTTAAACACCTTTCCAGAATAGTTGGGAATAAATTCTTTAAAATTTCTCAAGTTGTAAATCTGCCAGCTACAGACACACCAAAATTGGCAGAATTTCACAATAGGCATTGTCAGTGGGCTTCAGGTCTGTGAAGAGCAATGTTAACATGCAAAATGTATACAAAACCATAAACTGGCCACCTTGTGAGGTTTCCAATAAAAATGAAACATTGGAATAATTACTGTAAATTTCACTTTAAAGGAGACATTTACAGTGTTTGTGCAGTGTTAATAGTTTGTTACTGTCAAATTATACAAACGTCAGCAATTAGTCTGTAAGAGTGTTTTTTTGGCAGCTCGGAAAAAAAAAAACACAGCAATTCCACTTTTATTAGATTTTTTTTAAATATATATTCTTTAAACATTTTTTTATTTGGTATTTGTCAAATACATAAATGTCATGGCTTGATTTTACATTGTAGCCCAGCCAAATTATTTTTTTATGTCTTTAAATACCAGTACAAGGTGAAACTTAATTGCATTTTCCATCAGTGTCCTTCCCTTGTTTTCCTGGGGCCTGCTTCAGCACCTTAACCTTTTGAGATCATTAAAAGAAGAGAGAGGATGCCAGGTATTTCAGCTGCAGAGACAGTCACTGCCAGATTCAAAGCCAAGTTCAAAGGCATTCTTTGGTGTAAAACAAATGTATCCATCTGTAATCAATTTGGCTTTGCAATTACAGCACTTGAGGGAGAATATCTGCAATAACCAAGAGCCAACCTACATAACTCCCTTTTAAAAAAATAAGGCTTACACTTCATATTTGCACATCACACAGAGTTTACAGTAAACAAATGAACAATCCTTTTTTATGTTTTTATTATGACTGACCCAAATGCCCAGTGAAAACATCTCCCCCAGCTGTGGCTTTACAAGAGTCAAAAATTAAGTCTAGATTCCAATAACTGCACACTCCTCCTCTGTTAAGCACTGGAGACTACAGTAGCACATTCACATCCTTTACAAACATGACTTGCAGGAAGTGTTTCTTAAAGTTTTAAAAACAGTTTTTTTGCATAGGTGTTGGTTACTACACATTGGAAATACTATATATAAAATGTTGTTATCAGTATCATAATCACTGATCAGAGTACTTATTGCAAAGCTACAAACACCTGCATTCAAAAGTACACCATAAAAGGAATTCTTTATCACCACCTACATTTTCACAGCATGTAATATTTCTTCTCTCTTTTACTCTCAGTACAAAGTATCTTTGCATAAAGACTAACCGACACTAGCATAATCAATTTAATGGTTTGGGAATCTAATACAGAAAAAAAAAAATTAACTTGGGAATACATTTTAGTTTGTTAGTGTATATTAGACTTTGCCCAAGGATAATATAATTTACTTGTTTGCCGTTTTGATATTCGTGGGAGATTTGCCATTTACTAACTCAGTTACAATGGATAGAGGCTGAAATTACTGCTTTTCTCCAAGTAATCGCTTTTAAAACCAACTGAGATTCATCTTCAACAAGTGGCTGAAAGGGGGCATTACTTAAGTCTGCCATGTAATTAAATAAGCAGTGAAAGAGAAGAAAATACCCACACACACTGTAAAGGTATTTTATGTTGTTTCCATCAATCTGAAATGCAATTATATAAACAATTTTTGTTAAGGTGCTTTGACTCAAGCTCCTTTTCAGTTACAGTTACCAAGTTGCCAAAGTGTCCTGATAGAAATAACCAATTGGAACATGCACAGGTGGCTTCAAAATCAGGGGAGTTTGCAGAAATGCAAAATTTGACCGCTATTAGGGGGGCACATTAATTAAACAAGTATATATATATATATGTGTGTGTGTGTGTGTGTGCGTGTGTGTGTGTTGATATGGTTATATAAAAAATAGCATTACACTGGCCATTTGAATGAAAGTCCACACACTGTGGAGATTTTTAACACCGAAACACCTTTCTGCAGTTACAACTGTAACAGGTAACATGGCCAAAAGCAGCAGTAGGTCAAATAAATCAGGATACAGAAGTCCCAGGTCTTGTTCTTTACAGACCTTCATGGAGTTCTGGTACAGACACGGCATTGTCCGATTCCCAAGCGTTAAAATAGGCTCAATGTGGTGTACAAATAAATCGTACAGCATTTCAGGAACTGCATTGAAATTACTGATTCAGCTTCACAAGTGCTTTCCCTTTAGTATATTAACAGTTTTCACGTTTTCAGTTTAGCATAAAATAGCATAATTCTAAAAGTGTGTGGTTTTTCCACTAATTGTACTACTGCAGCTGAACTCAAACATTAAGGGGATACATGCGTCAGTCCTTAACTGCACGTTATGAGGAAATACGTTCAGTTTGTGAGTGTCAGTGACAGAAAGGCGAAAACATAATAGATTGATAAGCAGAAATCAATATTTTGGAGATGATTCCTGGAGGGGCCAATACCCCTGTTTGCACCCCCTTGTGCACGCCCCTGGCTTCAATTAATAAGAAACAAACTGCAACTGTATGAAAAGTGAACAGCATAGAAAAAGAAACTACACTTGAAGAAACTGGGCATACTGTCTGCCTTTAAAATTATATTTATTTATTTGAGGTTTCCTGAGCCAGGAGGGCATGCCACTGTGGAGGTTAATTACTGTATTCCTCTGAAATTAAGATGCGCTTTAACAATCTTTTGCTTCTCAATACTCTGTCTTAAATTTGAGTACAGTATAGTGATGCATGTATAAAACCGCCAACAAAAGACATGACTATCCAAGTACACAAACAGCAACGCGGCTGACTGCCGAGAAAAAACAACAAAGGTATCAGCCCAAATACACAAACAGCAACGCGGCTGACTGCCGATAATAGACAAACCAAGCTTCCTGAGGAACTCCAATAGAAACGTTTACAATTTCAACATTACTAACAAACAGTACCGGCTTGGACAGATTGGAAATGCTTATCAGACACCAGTATTTTTCGACATGCCAAGCAATACCACACAGTACTTCGATGCTGTTGTGGTTGCTGGTTTACTGGGATGCCAGTGAGCGGTGGTATGTTGTGATGGTTGGCCCAAGACTGAACAATGACCACGCCAGCCCCATGCACACATACACAGAAAAACACACACAAAAAGTGAAAACGGGTGGTGATGAGAACCCCTATATGATAACTCCCCTTGTTGATAGCTAGTTAAACATAGGTCATCATAGCACCTCGTTTCCTTACATTTTCATTTCCGTCAAATAATATCCAAAATGATAATTCTCAGAAATCACCAGACCCAAACAAGCAAGCTCCACAGAGTTCTTAACCAAACAAAACATCAATTTGCAGCAGCTGCTACATGAAATAAAACAATTGATAGTCTTTTTTTACATTAATGTGCTGCTTCTCTTTCTTTTGGTTGTTCAGACAGGTAACTTTGAGTTTGTTCTTGGTTCTTGTTTTAAATTCAGCAGTCTAATCTGTGGTATCCAACAGATGACGGCCAACTATGCCCACACCCTGTGTTTTTGAAAGTCCTTGGACTGCCACAATGTTTACAAAATCTTAAGCTGCCATCAAGTATTATACAGTGGTTAATCGACAGCAACACTGTTTTTAAGCATAACTGAGGTTGCATCTTTGTAAATACATATTTATTTGAAGTTAAATGTTTTCCTCAAATTCAGGGTGGTAAAGTTGGGCTGCGTCTTAAATTCAAAAGAATATGGTATATGCAGAGTGTAGATAAAGATTATGGTGCAGCATTACTAAACATGGGGGCTTATCTGGCAAGATCTTGAAACACCTAGAAGAGAAACCAGTCAGTCTTGCGGCCGCCTAACTTAGCACCTCCATCCAGCTGGGCCGTTTTCTTCTGAACACATTCCTATTTGTAATCTTCCATTTTGTACTTAGAATAAAAATTTAAAAAAAAACCTTTAAAAAAGAATTAAACTTGGATATGTTTTTTTTTTTTAAAATTGTATTCTTAAAAAAAAAAGGCATAATATAAAACCAAGACATTCTTCAGTTATTCTGGAATTGAAAGACGTACTGTTTGTTTCAACATAACAGATGGAAAATAAAAATAAAAATTGTTCTGATATTTGTCTCGGCACTAGTTTATTTTGATTGATCCAGTTTCCATTAAAAAGCCATAAAAAAGGGTGAAATACCAGATCTGAATTGATGACCTATGTAGAGAAAGTTCAAATGCTATATACCCTGTGGCGAATCAAGCATGTATTAACTATACAAATTCACCCCATACTTTGTGTATATTACTCAGGCAACGTAAAAGCCACCTACGTGACCCGGTGATTTCTAACAATGTTTTCAGTGTTTGTAAGCAGTAGTCCAAGCTGGAGCTGCAATCGCATGAAGGTAAGTCAAAACTACAGTACTGCAGAAAGGACGCAATTAGAGAGAATGAAATTGAACTGAGACAAAATGGGCTTAAAATTGCAATACTTTAAAATGCAACACACATTAACTCCTTTCATGTCTTTAGTGTATATAAATTGCTAACTTATATAGAAATTTCAATGGCCGTTGCTGATTTGTAATTCTGTGTTATCCCCCCCCCCCCCCAAAACACCAATGCTAAAAATTAACACAAAATAGGTAGATAATTATTAGGTTTACTCAAATTCTTCACAGACACACACAAAGAAAACACATCACTGTACAAATAGCTATGACATGGTTCAAGTAGCAGCTCCCTGCGTAATGAAATGAGGAGAGATAACCAGTATTGCCAACTCTCGTGAATTCATCACGAGACACGTGATTTCCATGTTAAATTAAGACCTGCTCATGATCGCGCGACAGTACTGTTGGATCTCTGGATACTGTTAACAAGGTTTTTTTAAAAAAAAAAAAAAAAAAAAAAAAAACCAACAACAACTGAAAATATTGGTTGTCTCTTAGCATTGAAATATTGGTTTAGGTTTTCAAAAACAAAATCTCGCAATCGAACACCAAATCTCTTGATTTCCACAGAGTTATGGTTGGCAATACTGGATAACATAATAGTGAACAAAATACACAATCTTGAGAATTACGTCGATTTCTATTTTCATTTATTTTTGTCAATACATTCTCATTACCTTATGTAGTTCTGCTTTTTAACTTGTAAAACGTGCTTTCAAACAACACACCTTTTTTCCTCTGAATCGAGCATCCAGCAATGCACCATAATAAAACTGTAAATCCTTAGCAACTGTACATTTTCATAACTGTCAAAGTACATAAAGTCTCTCCATTCTATTTTTTTTTTTTTTTTTTTTTTTTCAAAGCTGCATTGTTTGTACAGGTTTTCTAACAGCAGTTGGCAAACTACAGTTGTGCCGGCACTGCAGACCAAACAACTCATTTGAGCACTATCGCTATTAAACTCCAGCCAAGGGTAAATCTTCAGCCAGTTAGCCTGAAAATCTATTTTTTTTTTTTTTTTTTTTTTTTTTTTTTTTTTTTAAAACTTTCCCTTCACTGACAATTACCCTTTGTATTTTTTCACTATGAAAGTTTGGTGTTTCTTTTTTTTTTGTAATACATTTTACAGTAATGAACCTCGTCAGATTCATCTGAGCTACCGTATCTGAGCCACATCCTTCCATCCAGAAAATGCTAATTATCTTCCACAATTCCTTTGATGTCGCAAGTTATCTACTTTCTGAGAAAGCAAATTTTTAAAAATTTAAGTCTATTTATTATTAACTTAATTCCAACAACATATACAATTATATCATTCCATCAAATAGGATTTTTTTTTTTTTTTTAATGAATACCCACCAGATGCCTAAGATTTTCATAATATATACAACTAGACCTGTTAAACTTGTGAGCTATGTATTTCAGTAATCACTGTGTTACATAGTAGTAGTGATATTGTGACATTACATAGTAGAGAGAATAATGTAAGCATGTTCTTTTTTTAATAAATGTTTTCGTCGCCAATTTTTTACCCTGGTTTTCACCCCAATTTAGTCTGCCCAATTATTATCTGTATCCTCGGCTCACTGCTCTCAACCCCCCTGCTGACTCGGGAAACGACGACTGGAGTGCACGTCCTCCAAAACGTGCTCCTGCCAATTCATCATTTTTCGCACTGCGGATCAACAGCGATACCACCAGACCTATAGTGCCGGAGAACAACACAGATCTGGAGGCTCCACTGCAGAACCACAGACGCCCTATCGGCCACAGGGGTCGCTGATGCGCGGTGAGCCATGGATTCCCCTGCCGATCCTCCTGCTCGGCCACTTGTGCGCCTCCCCCTAGGCACTGTCAGTTACAGACAGCTGCAACATAGCCTGGATTCAAACTTGCGATCTCCAGCCTATAGGGCACATCCTGCACTCCATGCAGAGCGCCTTTACTGGATGTGCCACTCAGGAGCCCCTTAAGTATGCATTTTTGTAAGTAATACATATATTATGTAATCCCATATGAAAGACTCATATTGTATATATGTAATACATATTTCTATACATTATTAATATTACTAAATTAGTCATTTTATAGACTCTTTTATAGGTAGAGAAAGGGGGCTTGTTACCAGGAGGTTCCCAGTTCAGTCCCAGCTCAGCCACTGACTCGCTGTGTGTGACCCTGAGCCTTGTGCTCTGTCCTTCAGATGAGACTTAAACAGAGATCTTATTGTAAGTGACTGCAGCAGCAGTTGTGATGCATAGTTCACCCCCTAGTCTCTGCAAGTCGCTTTGGATAAAATTGTCTGCTAAATGACCAAAAAAAATTATTTATGTAGTCATTCATTCAACAGCATTTGGACTGGTGTTTCATTCTTCTATATCAGCATGAAGTTTCAATACCTACTCTCATCTAATGGAATTCATTAAGATCTGGATAGGTCCAGTGACTGCTGTGAATAGTACAGCTGGTGACGAAGGAAAGACCTTGTGCCAGTCTGGAGAGACAGCTGACCGGAGGAAATTGACCCCATTGGGGCCGGCAGGGGCTAGCCACCCTAGCTGGCAGTATTCAGTTGTGTTTTCAAATGGAACAGAATGCTGAAGACACCCCCCAAGGCTTTTAAGAACTTGAAGAGATAAATACCTCTAGAGAATGCAAGAGTGCAGGAGGAAGATGACTCAAGGTTTGACAACACAGTTAATGACTTAGGAAAGGAAACAGATATGAGAACGGAGAGTAATTTGCAAAGGACTAGCTCAGGACCTGCAGTTAGCAAAGACATGGAGCTCCAGGTTTGTGTCTGGAGCAAAGTCACAATAGTTAGGGGTTTGAAGACTCATCATGGGGGAATGAAATGCTTAAGGGAGAAGGGACAAAGGCCTCGTATTGATCAGTACTTTTTACAACGTCAATTCAGTCAAATGAAATCCACCGGCAGGAAGCAAACGTTCACAGGATATCAGCACCCCTCTCATAGATGAGGAGGAGGACTTGCACAAGCACAACTAGTGTTAACCCTAATGATCCTTGTGAACCCAGTCAGATGAACAGCGTAACAGAGAAAAGAACCTCAACAGGCAAAAGCCTGGAGTTAAATGGCCAAGATCATCTGAGAAAACAGCGTGGGACATAGTAATCACAGATCTCTTTTTTGCATTGGAAAGGTTAGATGGAACAGTCGAAAAGCTGGACAAAATTTTGGGATACCATCTACGCACCTTGAAGTGAGAGGTTTGGAGTTGAAAAAAGAAAGGAGAAATTACAAACTATTCCTGTGAAGTCTAGAAGGCAGCAGGAGAAAGGAGGCGGCTGAAGTAGTAATGTAGGCTAGCAGAACAAAGTCAGGAGGCACTAAATCTATTTAAAAGGTTAATAAAAGATTAGCTTATAGGATTGCACAGAGCTGAGTGCCTACTGAAATGCTCCAAAGACCCATTCAAATTTGCAAAGACATTATTCACTATGGAGAAAAATGGCACACTAAAAGCAACTAAGTTTGAGCTGGTGAGATAAAGGAAACACACACAGATTCAAAAAGGCAGGAGCCTATGTCAATTCCTTCACACATCTCACCTATCAATCCACCAGAATACCAAAGTGGAAATAAGTAGAGCAAACTATGAAAAAGGCAAGGGCATCATCATCTCCTTGGCCTAATGAAGTTCCATACAGACTGTACAAGAGTGCCCCTAGTGTTCTACGAATCCTGTGGAAAATGATGAAAGTAGCATGGGAAAACAAGTTGCACCAAGAGCATGGGGTCTTTATATCCAAAGAAAAAGATTCTATGAGTATCGGTCAGTTTTGCCCTATTTCCCTGTTAAACGTAGAAGGCAAGATTTTTTTCAGCATTGTTGCGCAGAGATTGTCAGATTACCTATTGAAGAACTGCTTCATATGCACTTCGTTACAGAAAGCCAGTATTCTAAGCATCCTGGGAAACCTGGAGCACATCAGTGTGATCTGGCAGCACATTCAAAACAGCTAAAAAGGAGAAGGAGCTCCATGTGACATTCCTGGATTTAAACTAATGCACAAGGTTCGGTCCTTTGGGCAGCATTTAATTTTTTCAATGTACCAAGGACAACAACAAACTTAGTGAAAGCTTACTTCAGAGACTTGCAATTTTGTTTTTTAACTTCAGAATTCACCACTACATGACAATATCTAGAAATTGGAATAATGGCAGGATGCACCGTTTCTCCACTGACTTTTACCATGGCAGTGGAAGCAATTATTAGGATGTCAAAATGGGTGGTTGGAGGAGAATGCTTGGCCTCTGGAATGCGACTGCCACCAATTAGAGCATACACTGATGACATGTAGCCTGCACCAATTAGTTATTGGGCAAACTAATCAATAACACTGAATGGGCACAAACGCAATTCAAGCCCACTAAGTCAAGGAGCCTCTCCATAATTAAAAAGTAAAGTAGTGGATAAGAGGTTTTACATTAATGGTGAGGCAATACCAACAGTGTCTGAGAAGCCTTGGGAGATGGTATGATGGGAACCTAAAGGACACAGTTCATGTGGTAGAAGTGAGACAGCAGGCAGTGCAAGGGTTGAAGAGCATAGACAGCAGCGCTTTGCTGGGCAAACTTAAATTCAGGTGCTTTCAGTTTGGTCTACTGCCAAGACTACTGGCCACTCACTGTGTATGATGTTTCCTTGACAACAGTAGAGAAATTGGAAGCGTTAATCAGTTCATACGTCAGGAAATCGTCAGGAGTTCGGTAAAGGGATACTGCAGCTGCCAGTTTCAGCTCTAACGGAGGAGTTTAATTGTGGGTTTGTTTGGAAATTACATTGGTAGAGTCACACGACAAATGTGTGAGGGAGGCAGAACCTGTGTTGAAAACTGGAAGAAAGTGGACAGCAAAGGAAGCTGTGGAAGATGCAAAGGCTACCCTTCATATCAGTGATATCATGGGGCAAGTACAGCATGGAAGAGAAGGGCTTGGGTCTCAATTCAGCTCCTCCTACATGGCAGAAAGCAGTCCTAGCTCAACAGATGAAGCTGGTAGTCAAGGAGGTGCAAAAGCAGTAGGAGAGGATGATAAGTGTGTAAAGGCAGTTTCCCAGGCCAAACAGGGAGAATGGATGAGATGGGAGAGCGCGGAACAACGCAAGTTCGGCTGGCAAGACCTATGGACAGTGGAACAGAGCAGGATCAGTTTCTTCCTCAGGTCAACATATGATGTTCACCCATCACCACAGAACCTTAATCTATGGGTAGGAGAGGATCTGTGGTGTCCTTTGTGTTCATTGCCAGCTACATTAAGACTAATTTTGACAGGATGCAAGGTGAGCCTTAGCCAAAGACGGTTTACTAGGCATTATGACCAGGTGCTGCGATGTTTGGCCTTAGCATTGGAAGACAAGTGCAGCATGACCACCAGATTGCCACCAATTCCAGCAATATGGGCAACCACCAAGAAAAGGTATTAAAAGCAAAACTCATCTAGAACAACTAGAAGCTGCTAGGAGACTGGAAAATGTTGGCAGATGTTGGACAATGGCTTATTTTCCCCACCTGAGATTGCCACCACTAATTTTCGACCTGATATTGTCTTGTGGTCTCGACCAGCATGCCTTGTTCACCTGGTAGAGTTAACAGTGCCATGGTAGGATGCTGTGAATGAGGTGTTTGAAACTTCGGTACATCCAACGGGCTTCTGAAGTGGAACAGCGAGGATGGGAGAGTTCCGGTTTCTCAGAGACATTGGATTCAGTGGTCAAAAGTTGCAAGGCATAGTGAAGAACTTATCTGAAGCAGCAGAGAGGAGCAGCAACTGGCTCTGGTTGAGATGAAATGATTCTGGTTGGGGGACTCAACTGCACAGTAGAAAGCAAGCAAAGTCGATGTAAAGAATGGTAAGTAAGCTGGGCTTAGCGGAGTTTGGCAACTCTGGGACACCAGAATCACTGTCGAGCCCTCTTACTTAAGGTGTCATGGGCTAGTTGACAAAACACCAAGGATAGAAAGTGCCCACTTGAAGAACCCTACTAAGCTCAGTCCTGACAGTTGTCATGCTGACGCACTAGGGAGGCTGCACAGTGGTTGATCCCTGGAGCCAGCATTGCAGCTGTTGTGTGTGCCAACGCGTCAGGCAGGCAAAACAGGCTAATCCCTGGAGCCAGCACTACACTTTAGCCACCATCACCAGGCAGAAGAACATCTACATCAGATGAAAAGGATATACAGATGGATCACATTGGTTTACAGTAAAATAAGCTATGTCTTCGTTGGTGCTTATCTTGGCGAGAGCTGTGTCCAGTATCCGCATGTTTTAACACCTATTCTCATGTAATGGTAATTAAAATAATCAATGAGCTACATTATCCAACTGTAGGGCCAACTGAAAACTAACAAGTAACCTAGAGCTCCCCCTAATGAATTTCACAAGCTACTGCAATTTTGTTTCTGCCATGCTGTCACCATGACTACTGACCTGAATTTATCAATATATTGAGCCGCAGTAACACTAAACTACCTGCTGCTTGATGCACAGTAGGTGAGCTTTTAACCGTGAGGATAAGAGTTTAATTAGTAATTTTACTTTTAAGGTGTACGAAATGATACATTTACACAGTTGCTTGTATAGATCAAGAGAACAATAGTCGAATCACAAAACCACTAACGATTCCTAAAAAGCACAGGAGTCTAATAAATCAACTAAACTGTCTAGATGCAAACATAGTTGCAACAGCAATCAGCAGATACTAATTGTAGCATATCACTGTTATTACCTGTACACGCACAGACTAAAAACTTTAAGCAATAAAAGGGATTTATCAGGGATTACAGATTTGTTTAGTAAATATACCAAGCAAATCTTTAATCCCTAGTAATTCCTGATATGAAGGGTCCTTTTACCGTAGATACTAAATATATATCACAATGGCAACAACCTCTGCCAATGACAGTCACCGGTTCAAACCCCACCACTGCCACTGACTGACTCACTGCGCGACCATGAGCAAGTCACTTAACCTCCTGTGCTAAGAAGTTAAATCAAATTTCCTAATGTAAGTGATTCTGCACATAATTCCCAGTTCACAGCTCTGTAAAGCACTTTGTGATGATGCTCCACTATGAAATGCGTTATATAAAAATAAAGATATTATTGTTATTACTACTACAAGGTCCCATGTAATTTGCACAGATTTATTACACTGTTCAACTAAAAACTCTGAAAATATACACACTGTATTTAACATTTGGATTGAAACACAACAATGTCAAAACAGAAGATCAAATAAGTACTGCATAGGCTTTGAGGAAAGTTACATTTTACACCCTTATCTGAACAAGCTTATCAATTGTGGCCCTTTTCCATCATAGTATAAGCTGTATTTCTGTTCCTTAAGTAGTGTTTTTAAATCCTGGCATTTTTATTCCATTGTCAGCAACACTCCTAATGTAAAAGGTATAATCTGCAGTTATTTTTGTGTGTCTTTGAGGTCCTCTTCTGGGCAAACTCTGCAAATGCAGGTTGCTTGTCTAAATGAAATCCCATTTATTTATCTGAAATGCTTTTGGTGTCCAAAGTTGCCACATGGCAGATGAAGTTTATATTATTTTGATTGAAACCTTGTTTCTTCATTATATGTTTTGGTAAATATAGTTAATAATAGACATGCAAAAACAATGAAATAAAAGAGTAAGTATAGACTTGCAGAACAAAATTGTTTTGTTTGTTTTTTGGTTTGGCAAGTTACCCTCCTATACAGTAATGTCAACTGAAATTTCAAGGGCTACAATACATGCAAGATTTCAACTGCACTTAATACACTACAACAGTCATACTTCCAGTCAATTATAGCCCAGGACGTACAGTAACCTTAAGTCATTTTTGAGCAAACAAATGACTACCACTGCACTAGAACATACTAACATTACCTAAATAGGATCTAGAGTCACTATTTCTTTCAATTTTTTATTTTATTGTGCATTCTTCAAATGCCACTATTTTGCTGTGCAAGTGCGAATTTCTACTGTTTTGCACTGTCCAGAGGGGGTTTACTGTATTTTATAAGCTGGCCAAATATATAATGAAAACTTAATGTATTTACCATATAGTAAAAGTGAACATTAATGTCTTCTGCAAGTATTACCCAATAGCAACACTATCCTTAGAGACATAATGATCAATTCAAGTTATTATACATGTATGTTCATTATTTTTGTTTGGCTTCTTTTTACACCACGTAAGGTTTCAATAAACCAAAGTAAGCCATAAAACTACACTTCAGAAGCTCTAACCTGCAACCCAATACAATCAAAAAGTACAACTGAAGCAATGTCTTTTACTGACACCTAAGCACTAAAAAGAAAAAATACAAAACACGTCTTTATTGTGCACTGCATAATTCCAAACTGGCAGACAGGATATTGTGTTTAAAACAGTGGCTCTCATGAGCAAGGCATCTTAGCTGGCAGTGGAAACTAGAGCAGCAGCAGCCTTCAGCAAAATGATCTCATCAGGTTAATGTGCAGCCTGCTGCTCCCAGCTTCACGTGATAGGATACAAAATGAAACACAAACTAGACCTGGAAATGGGATGCACATTAAGGTATTCATTACAACCTGTAACTGCATTAGCAATTCACCACTAACTGATACCTAGCTTAATTCTGGAAAGCATATGATTAATATTATAGAAGGATTTCAATGTACATTAAAGTTTATTTCAGAATGGCTACATGCAAAACAAACTTTACGGTTTAGCAAAACTACTGTACAGTATCGGTTTCCTTAAATGCTCCTAAATGTGTCCATTAGCCTCAAATCTAGTACATGGTCTAATATACAGCATATGAAAATTGCACTTTCATGCCAACTATATACTGTTCCTCATTTGGCAATTTCTCACTTATTTAGACTGTGTCAAGCCTTTTTCAGGTTAAATAAAATCGACCCGTTCATTCAAGGTAAGCCATTTGTTTTATCCATTAGAATGTCTCCAACTGTTCTTCGATTAACAGTATGCCTGTAACAGGGTGACGTGTTACATGTGTGGGTAGTCACTGGAAAATACTGACTAACACAGAGCATTGGTGTTGATATGCTGCTCAGGCACGCAGATTTAACTTCAACACAGAGCTGACACTAGGGTACCAGCAATGGTAGCCCTAGTGTCACATTTAATAAAGAAATAAAAACAGCTAAAAATAAAAGTTTGCCACACAAAATGACAAGCGCATGTCCCGCTCCAGGAACCTACTATTCTATGGTAACCCTCCCTATACTGTTTTGGGATCCACATCCCCTAAGCTAACCTACTTCTGTTCTTTCCAAAGTCCTGGCCTCCCAGCGACTCCAGGCCATTCCGACGGTCCTGGCTGGGCAATCGCTTTCACAGACCCAGTCTTGCAGTTAAAGGGCTCCGTGGTAGTAGTTCCCACAAAGCGGACGCTTCCCTCCTGGATGTAAACACACTCTCTCACTCAGCGCCCATCTGTACAGCAATGGCCTTGCAGCAGCCCGGAGATGTAGCGCAGCCGCTTTGAGCTCTACACAGCATCCCCAGGCATGGCATGCCCCCCCCCCCCCCGATCATCTTAGCTCAGGGCAAGCCTACCACTCACCTGGTTGCTTAGCAACGCATCTCCGGCTGTGCGTCGCAGCCGATTTCTCACAGGCACACGCACTTGCGCAGGAACCAGCGACCCAGCTCCCTGTCACAATGCCTTAGGTTAGAAAACGTTTGCTATTTCTTGCTGACTTGCTTTCTTATTTTCAGATACATACATGCAGATTTTTTTCTTGTGCTCCGTGTTAAATGTAGGGTCGACTCGCCATATTGTACTTTCTGTTTTGCTTTGGGAGCAGGGGTGTTGATGACATTGGAATGAACTTTCAGTTAACGACGAACTAGGAAAGCGAGTCAAATGTTAACTGCATAACTTTGTTATTTTAATTGGCCATGATTTTGCTGGCGCGACAATGAGGGAAACTACAATGCTAATATTTACGTTTGCTTGGCTGGGAAAGTTGGCGTGTGGTGGACAGCGGGGTGGCAATATAACAGGTAAAAATAGAATTGTATTGGTGACATTTGTTCAGAGAGAATAGCTGGTGGTATACAAGGGCGACGTTATAAAGGGGGGCAGCATAATATGGGACAACTGTCGTTCATTATCTTACAATACATTATAACACTGAACACCATAATAATCATAATCCTATCTACATACTGTAAGGAGTTATAAGCTAGTTTTACATTTAACCTTAAGGAGAGGTCAAAGGTCACAATCAATGTAATTTTTGAATAGAGCTTATATGGGTTCCTAAATGTGTTAGTAACCACAACCCTACGTGCACTGTAAGGAGTTATAAGCTAGCTTTACATTTGATCGAGGATATTGAAAGATTTTTAAAGAATTACGTCAGGCGGCCATATTGGTTTACGCACAAACACCATTTTGGAAGAAGTAAATTGTATTGACACAGGGATGATGCTTGTCATCTTTGGAGTTAATCAAATACAGTTTTTCACCTGAAGCGGTTTTAAATTTAAGAAAATGTACGTCTGGCAGCCATCTTGTTTTAGAAAAGAACACCATATTGCCCTATTTGAATTTCATTGTTTTCAGGATGACACCTACCAAGTTCAGAGTTAGTTGGTTAAATGGTTTTCAAACAGAAGCAGTTTGATGTTTGGGACGCGTTTCTGAGAATTTGGTGGCAGCCACTTTGATATTAATTTATAGCACCAACTTATACTTGCCAAACTTGAAGTGGGTTTGGTTGTTGATGACATATGCCAAGTTTCAGATCAATCAGTTCACTGCTTCTCAAGAAAGACAGATTTTGAAAGGTTCAAGCCACATTCCTGGTTGATGCAGGAGTGCAATATTTCAGAGTCTGAATTGTATTCAACCTGCCAAGTTTGATGTTGAATGGTTACATGGCGTTCAAGCAGGAGCAGTCTTAAGTCATGGGAAGAATAAAAAAAAAATTAAAAAAAACTTAACATAATAGGCTTCTCCAGCCATTCTGTCTTGGAAGCCTAATACCTATAAATATGCTGATCCCAGAAACAAATCATTGTACAGTAGATTTTTCAGAAAAAAATAATGTTTGTGGTTTGAGAAATATAAAACTACCTGGAACAGTGCTGTACTGTGGATCCCTTTTATAGGGAAGGAGTTGGAGAACAGGCTTGTTTGAGAATCAGCCAGAGTAGGGAATGAAAGAGGGAATGTTTGCCTGGTTAGTTGTATTGGTCTGTATTGGGATGTGGCTCGGACACTAGGGTTGACATCTCTACTCTTTATCAAAAGGGTAACTAATGGGTGGACCCATGAGGGAGTCTGGTATGTATGCACAATGGAAGGAGCAGCATTTATGTTTGTTAGTTTTTCCCCTGTCAGGAAGCAACTTTGTTACTAACTGGAATACAGAGCACAGCAGGATTTATAGTAAGACCATTTACTACCAAGTGGTTGAGAAACCTGAAGTCTTTTATTTTGGCGCTTTTCCCACGGAGCCAAGCCAACATAAGCTCCAATGTCTTCATTCTTTATTTCTTAACTAATTCATCTCTGAAAGGCCCCAAGATTGAAATTACACTAAAAAGAAAAGTAGTAGTAGTTGTAGCAGTAACAGTAGTCCTATTTAATTACACGTTAGGGGACTAAATCCAGCTGTCGAGTGACAGCTGTTACTCCAGCTGTCAATTCGCAGCTGGAGAAAAAAAAATATTTAGAACCTTCAAAAAGGTGCTAACAGAGACAGGCAGTTAACTAATTTAACTAATTTAACAGAAAGGCTGGTAATAGGTCTAGCAGCAGCAGCAGTCATTGTAGCTGCAGCAGCATAGCAAAGTATTGGTCTGTCAAACAGTTTCTTTGGTAAGGCAAGATACACATTTGGTGGAGGTTTACTGAATGTAAACCTACCTTAAAGTTCATAGCACAAAACTGTGTTTGAAAGTATTGTTCCCATATCAACTTCCTAAAATGTATTTCTTCCACAAACATGTAATATAGTACTAGTTAAATATTATAAATACAAGAAAGCAGCCAAATCAAGTTTGACTTACTACCACAATTCATCACACAGAACACAGGTGTCCGATTACGCTTGCCACAAAAGCATTTATATATAGTCTGTGATAAGAGTTACAAAAGTTAAGAGTGGAGGGAAACTGCCAACTGAACAGGATGTCTGTGTTTAACAGTGATTAGAAAACCATTCAGTATCATCAGCCATTCAGCTTTCAGCTCTATCTGGCTTCTAATAGACAGTAGATGCCACTTGGAATGTCACAGAATCAACTATGAATCAAACTTAAAATCAATCCGCACAAATGCCGGCTTTTTTATTTTTGACTTGCTGTAATGAAAGCTCAGTTCACATGTAATGGACAGCAAATACTAAATGAATTAGTCAATTTATTTTAATTATCCACCAAAAACCAGCCAATCATGTCTTTGCACAGATGAAAGCAACCAGTCCAGTATCCACAACTGCAGTCAGCCAATCACATCCTACCAACTCGACCGAAGCTCAGACAGCATCTTTCAACAAACCGAGACAAGGACAATTCAAGAATATTGCTCCACTCAGATGATCAACTATAAGCAGCTCTCACAAATAAAGATGTTATTTGTTTAATAAAAGTTATTTGGTTGTGAAATATACATTTTTTAAATGATTTTCCTCAAACTATTTTCCTAAAACTTTTCAGCAGAAGGGTTCCCAACCAATAAATAATTCAAAAGGTAAATCTAGGTTTTAAATATTATATTTATATTTGTTAAAATGATTTATTTAATTTAATATAGCATTGATAAGGCGGTTCACAGCTTCATTGTATAATGATAACATTTCGTTCGCCTCCGTTAACAAGGTGGCAGCAGTAGTTTTAGTGGTTATTTGCATTACGATTAGCAGGTCACTCTTGATCTTTGCATCGTCCCTTTGCTTCACAGCCACAGCCAGGCTCCTGCAGTAACATTTCAAAGCTGCGCTGGGCTATGCAGAATCTGCACAGATTTCTGTGGGTGCTGAGTGGCGTCTACAGCGCATCTCCACGATTTTGTGCAGCACTGGGTAGAACTGCGGAAATCTGCGCTATAAGAACACGACCAATGCCTCAATTAAAATTAGCACAGACACGCGACTTCAGCAGGATAGCCTACTTATTATCAACATAGTTTTGTTTAAACAAGTTATAACAGTATTTCAATTCTCTTAGGTAAGTGAAGATATCTTTTTTTTTTTTTTTTTTTTTTTTTTTTACAAACTCCACATGTGTAATAATCATTGGAAGCTTACTTGTGCAAATGTCGTGACGTGTAGCTATAAATCCATATATCTGTACATTACAGAACATAGATACAAAGTGCCCTATATTTAGGGTGTCAGACCTTCTAAACACGGTGTGCTATATGTTAAAACTACATCCGTTTTTAACTGTAGCTGCCATGACTGAATACTCCCCTTGTCCCCAGTTTTACAAACAAAATAATGACAATTTCTGTAATCTGTGCTGAATACAGCACACTATCTGGCTTTCAATCATTGCGTCCTGTTAGTGTCAAACCCAAGACACACTCCATATGTTAACTTTTACAGTAATCAACTTACTGAGGCTGCAGAGGCCTGTGCTTCTCACCCCTCCTGCCTACTCTGGGTGGGTATTATGTAATTTTCCACCTGTTTATCTGAGCGACTTAGCAAAGCCAACAGTCTGAACAAAGGGAGTAGGAAGAAAGAAGAAATAATAAGTAACCTGCCAAAGCCTCTTCTGGTGCTCATTCTGCACTTCATTTTGTACTAAATAGCATTTGAATTTCTGTGGCTTGGCATGTGGGTTAATAAACACCTTCACCAATAAGACTGGAACAACAACCACCAAAACAAGCCTCCAGCCAGCTCTCTGAAACTAAAGCCATAAATTCAACTTCTGTTGAAATAACCCAAATAAGACGTTAGCTTTGCTTCATTTAGTTCAGTGACTGAGGTAGGTTTTTTTTTCTTTTTTTTTTTTACTTTACTCATCCTTATGAAAGCTGTAGTCTTTATTTTGTTCCTTTGAAACAAGGTTGGCAGCATTTCAATTTGAAAAGTGGTATATTGTAAATGCCAACAGTCTATCAAAACAAACATCATGGGGACACTGCCTAGATTTTGGATTTCTAACAGACAATAAGGAAAGAAACACTATTTAGTTAGAATAATACCTTTATCAAGAGGCAAGTAACTTATAAATCAACTTATAAATCACCTTTCATTATTTATTTTTTATTTTTTCTTGATGGCCCTTGGACGCAATGCTAATGCTGTGAATCAGGCAGTGGGACATCCAAGAACTAACGTAAGCATGCTACAGGGAACATCAGTGAGGTCATTTATCAATAGCACATTCTCTCTTAAGTTGTTAAGTTGTCTGGTAATACTTGGACAAGTTGTGCTGTGGTAATCACCACCACTCAGGCCTAGATTTATAAAAGGATTGCACATGTTTTATGACCGTAAAACGGGCACTGAGGCGTCTGAATTCTTGGATGGGATTTATAAAACATAAGCAATGGCATAAACACGCAATTAATACATGATTTGCGGGGGCTTTAGCTGTTGAAGCATATGTAATTCTGGGGTGTTTCTGAACAAAACCGCTAAAACTGGACGAAGATTTTGCAAATGAGGTCTATTAAATATCACGTCTAATTTATTAAAGCTGCCAGTAATTGCGGGCCTCGTACTTGCTTGATTATTTGAAGAACTCTGAAAAGCAGGTGTTAATTTGCCACAGTCAGACAGTAGGCTTGTGGCAATGTGACCTGCCCCTGTGTGTATTTGTGTGTTACATGTTGCGTGCGGTGTGTAAATGTTGGTGTATAGGTATTGGTGCACAGGATATATCTGTGTAGCACGAGTGATTTAAAATATATAGTTGTATTTAGGCACAGGGATTGCACTTCATGTGCATTTAAAATATTTAATAATATATGGGGTTGCACAAATTAGTTCACATGCTGGGAGTCAAGCGAATAATTAATAAGTAATTGAATCCTGGCACAACAGTATGTGTATACTATATAATAAAAAAACAGCATAAAAAACCCAACAACTCACCATGTTGTTCACCATGTATAGTCTGTTTTGCTTGTCTCTTTGTTTTGGCTACCAGTCCTGTGTCCTGTGTTTTGTTCACCCTTTTTACAATAAACCGGCGCAAGCAAGTACCTTTTTGCACTGTACCTGCAGTGTGCGTCTCTTCCTGCTTCTGGCCTGAGGTCATCGCGCACACCATCCTGTCACACAGCTATATAAAAGGCAAAGTGATGTGTGCGAGTTGTCTGCAGCAAGGAGGAGACTTAAAAAGATAAAGAAACACTTAACCCTTTGCAGTCCATTTATTCAGCGCTTGTCAGGTCCAATTTACTTTCACACTCACAGTTTAAATCCCCCCCCCCCGGACCTGGTCCGATATAGGACCGCAAAGGGTTAATAACATTTTGCAAAGCGCTCATTTTTAACCCTTCTGATCAAGTCAGTTTGTAAAATTGCTGTTTATAATATCGTATGGTTTTGCAAACTCCAATTAAATCAACACACGTATAGCTTGCATGACAAAAACTAAAGTCTGCAATAGAGAATATAGAATCCATGTAAAAAAAAGGTTCTTGGAAGCACCTAAAAAGGTCTCCCCACAGTGGCAAAGTAAGGTTCTAACGACAGCCTTTACATCTTAGAGTGTACGCATTATTAAAAGAATTGTGGAGTAGATTAAGAAGATGGAACGATATTCCGAGACACACGAAAGAAAAGGTCTCATAATACAATGAGGGCTTATCCTCCACCATTATTTTAGTAATGCCTACAACTTTAATTTTTTTTTGTAATATGGCATTCTGGTATTTAACAATACTGGTTCAGACAGTTCAGACATCTGAGTTTGAAAGAAAACGGTTAAAAAAAAAAGGACAGCAGGAAAGAGGACGCAGTTAAGTTTGTATCTAGAACAAATACAGTTTTTCCACCATAGACCACACAGATATGCTTTAAAATCACAGTCAGAAATAGACATACATAAGAAATAGGACAGTTTTAACTGCATAAGAATTTAAGATATAAGTCGTAGTTAAAGTGGAGACTGTTTGTATGAAGCTGTATGATGTTATTGTTGCTGAACATATTGCTGTACAATGGAATCATTTTGAAAGCCAGCAAAACTACTAATTTTAAAAGCAATTAAAAACACAAGCAGAAATGGCACAGAAATGCTAGTTCAACGTAATTTTACAATGCAGTGTTGTTGTATTATCATTATTATTATTTCAAAAGATACAGAGTGAATAGCTTAAAATTGCTTACATTTTTAGTGGTGGCTTAATGGTTCTTACTGCAATTGCTCAAATATAGTTTATATCATTTTCTGGCAAGTTTGTGTTAAGGTACTTTGACTACACGTTCAGGGGCTGCTCTTCAGTTCTAGCTGACCGTCACAGTGAAATATCCAAAAGGGAGTAGGATAGCATGTTGTATATCACTTTGGTCACTACAGTAAATTAAGACAGTTCTCAAACATGAGTGATACAAAATAAACAGATACAAGTGTGAAAATTACTATTTTGTTCAATAGTGTTACCCAGTTACATAAACTGACTAAACTTACAATTGTTGTGTTTGATAACTAAGTTATTATAATAACACTACTTGTAGAAGTGTGTCCGAATAACGTATGTACCTTTTGTAGTACCCATATTAAAAGGCCAAATTTTGGTGGTCTCACGACTGTTGTTAATAGTGAGGTTTCCAAATACTAAAAAACTTAAAGTTCAATGACAACCGTGTCGACTAGAAGTCTTTTTCAATGTCTTCAATTTATTTCTAAATGTAACACTACTGTGTTTACGAAATGAAGTTTCATTGTAATTTATCACAAACATTAACAAATCATACTGGTGTATTTGAACATGCCCAATTGTGCAACATTGTTTCTAACCACAATCACTGTGGATTTGTCTTGAGCGTGACAGTGTACAGAAAAGAAGTAAAAAAAAGTCAGGAACTGAGCCAGACACAGCAGACTTGAACACAATGTACTAGACCAGCTGCTGATGGACAGAGTCTTACAACAGACCACACCCATGATTTTGTGTGTGTTAATCATGTGTGTACCAGTGTGATTTTTGACTGCACTGAATAAGAAAGGGAGTTTGTTAACAAATAAAAAATATCCCTGGAATCTTAAATCTTAAAAGAAACAAAAAGATGTAAACATGAAGTAAAACGAAACTGTGAATATTATATATTTCCAGAGGGTTTTTTTAAGTGTGGTAATGTAATGTAACCTGTAATGGAACTTTGAGAGAATCATACAATACAACTTCAACTATAAAGACCCTGCTGTATGTAAAGTATGCGGTCCGATTGATATGGCCAGTTTAAAGCAATGCGGCAGTGAAAGGGTTCGTTTTTTACTGGCCAACACTGGTAATGGAACTTAACACTGAGTAGTGAGTTCTAAAATGCCCTGCCGGCCCTATAAAAGTGAGTTTTTTTCTGTCTTCTGCATGAGCTTGATTACTACGAGTACAGCGTACAAACAAGCTGAAAAGGTATATGTTTGTATGTATGTAATGAATACTGACAAGATAAATGTATTGACTTATCTTTTTTTTTTTATATAGCGCCTTTCATAGTGAACCACCATCACAAAGCACTGTACAGAGGTAGGCTGTGAATGGTGCATTATAGTACACAAAGTCAAAATGAGAATGATAGCTTGCGATGAATAACCCACTCCAGTTTGCTCTGTTCCACAAAGCACTTTGCATACAGTATGTGAAGAGTTATAACAAGCTATGCTTTGGATTTCTGCTCTCACCAGATCCAGTCAGAAAACACAACATGTAGTTCCTTGTTCGTGGATATTGTTGCACGGGTCTAATTTGTGGACAGGAAAGATTCCACAGTTGCTGAACCTGATGTTTTTTAGCTAACTGCAGAAAAACAAAACACATACTTAAAGTACAGTACTTGTACTGTATATACAAATTGTATTACAGATACTGTAGTAAGTGGAATTCAATGTAATCTATCATATTCCAAATATCATTAGAACTTGTGCACTGTTGAGCATGCACTGGATCACATGATAGTATTCTAAACAGCATGCAAGTCCAAATAGCACACTTGTAAAAACAATACTGCCAAAATGGATTATTAATAACTATGTTTTAATGGTTTCAAAACTCAAAATCATGGCAAGCACTTAAGGACCACAAACCATGCAAAACCACTGCACTCAAACATGAATTCAATTCTGGCTAGAGCCTGGGAACACTCTGGGATGAATATGTGCTATAAGAAAAAAATCAAACACACAGTACAAACCTAGTATCAATAATACAATTTCTTAATATCATGTTACCACAGTAAACTTCAGATCCTCGCTGTTCAAATTAATTTCTTGCAGATTTAAAAAAAATGAGAAGTATGCCTTCAGCACAGCTTATGATGCACAGCTATGTCTTACTGCATGATTGTATAGCTTTAAAACTTTGTTACCTAATCCAGGGAGGCTGAACTGACCCTCACCGCAAGTGCATGGTAAATCCAGGGCAGACTGAAGTAGAGACATCCTGAAGCAAAACACCATATTGTCAATCGTTCATTTGTGAGTAGATAACATGGTCATGATTCCAGGCTGCCATACAAGACATGGTTTACATTCTGAACCTGTGAAGACCCACTTGGTGAAGTGAACTTGTAACCCACTGTTAAATTCACTAACTGAACACTAGTCAGCATTTTTCTGTTAGCCTTGGCTTCACTTTTACAGTACTTATACATGCTATGTATTACACAACTAATCCAGTCACCTGTGCATAACTGAGCAGGTCATAGCACGTTGGCAGTCTCCATGGTTGGCCGTTCAGGAGCTGCCTCAGGGTTGAAAATGGGGCTACTAGCAGCACCTTGGCCTGGTCCTGCACGATTTTCTCCAAACTCAGTGGGAGTGATTTGCGAAGGCATCTATTCCCAACAGGTCCCCACCTCCCGTTATGGAAAACTAGGTGACAGTGGGTTGATTCCTGGTTTTCTCTCTCTCTCTCTCTCTCTCTCTCTCTCTCTCTCTCTCTCCTGTGGATTCCCCTTCAGAGGGAGTCACGCCACACAATGGAGACTGAGCGACCAGAGGCTGCCCTGGTGGTTGATGTATGCCACCACTGCTGTGTTGTCTGTACGGACAAGCACAGGTCTGCCTTTAACCTCCTGCAAAAAATTCTGCAAGGACAGGTAAACTGCCTGCAACTCGAAAACACTGATGTGAAGGCCCTGCCATGGGGGGGACCAGATGTTTCAGGAACATCAAAACTGTGAGCAATGGGGCCTCCAAGCACTTCGAGCTAGGAAGGCCAAATGGCAAACAGAACTTGTATGCTATTCTCTGAAAGAGGAGCAGCTGGTACTTCCTGTGCACTGGTTTTAAGAGGATGTGGAAATAGGCGTCTTTGGAGGTCCACCATGGTGAACCAGTCGCGTGGCCTGACTGAGCAACAGTTGGTGCATTGTCAACATTTTGAACTGAAAAACGCCCCAGCCAAAAACTAGGTTGTCCTGCTTGCTGCAGCTCCGGCGGTCTAACAGTCTGATATATCTTGTTTAAACAAGTCAAGCATAACAAGAACTGTACTTCATGTCTCCAATAAGCTGATGACGATCCACACTTTTTTTGTTACACAATTCTTAATTATTTGTGTCTTTGTATGTAGTACTGTAAAATGACTCAATTGATTCACAGACAGTACCAATACAAAGTGTTTAATAATTTGTTACTTTAGTATTTTTATTTTTTTTTCTTATGACATTAGCAACTAAAAATGCTGTTATGGTTTAAAAACATTTTGCAACCATCTACAATCACCAGCAATAAACTAAATGACAACGTTTAAAAGATGGACGGGGCTTTCAAGCAAAAAAAATACATTACATTAAAAAAAGGAATTAAAATAGCGCTTAACATTTAGTAGTAAACCGTACAAAAAAAAAAAAACACCAGTATTAAACAAAATTATGTGGTTTAGTACACAAGAATCAGAAAAGCACATAGACAACTTGAATTTAACTATGCATATTTAGGGTAACAACTAGTATCAATAAAAAATAAAAAAAAATTAAAGTTAGGCAACTTTCAATCGTTGGTCAAATTACGGTAAAGCAGTGATTATGGACCATAAGGTCACAGAGTCAAAATATGACTGCAAAGCAGTACAGCTTGTCACAAAATGCACACAGAAAAAAATAATAAAATATAAAAATCACACAATAACAGTAAACAAACAATTATCGTTCTTAAAAAACAGATAACAGAAACCATTTTTTTTATTTTAGGCTTCAAACAAAGCCAGCAGCTTGAGAGAGCATAAGTGGCCGACTTAAGGTGTTCGATCCCAGGGAAGGAGCAGCAGAGTTGCTAGCTTCGCACAGAGCACAAGGCCGCTGAGGGACTTGCACAACTGAGTGCACAAAACTTGAAGTAAAATTACTATAACACATAATAAATCGCAAAAAAAGTGTATAATAGTAAAAATAGTAATACAAAAATGACTATAAATACAGTATAATCGTAAATCTCAAAAAACTACTCACTTCTAAATCTTTTGTAGTCATCTTTGTATTACTTTAGTATAAATACATGTTAATTTGGATTCATATGTTGTTTTTTTCTGACTATGTGAACGAAAAGACACACATTTGCCCGTTTTCCCATTGGAAATAGTGATATTTTGAAATATCACTGTCCTGGTCACAAAGCAAAGTTTGTGGGGAATAAGAGCCATTTTCTATACTTTTGAGGCATAAGCAATTAGGAAATAACACTTACTACCCAGGAACAAAAATTGGGTTATAGTGTTATAGTTCTTGAGCTGCACAGATATAGCATCTGTTTATCAATACATACAAGTATACAAGACTTGGAAAATTCAATATAATATTAAGCCAACAATGTCTGAAGAAGTAAATTTACCTAGTGGTTAGACCAAGTAGTCAATAAGATCTGTACAGATCGGTGGCATATAATGTAATTTTAAAGGTTGCAGATTTTCCGTTATACAAACTACACAAAATTAAGCTTATTGTAAAAACAGGCAAAACAAAAATATTTACACAATGAGAAAATAAATATGATCATGTATATATTTTTGGGGTTTACAAAGCCAATTATGTTTTATGGTCTAGGTCAGCCTCTTTTCCTCAAAAAGAATCCCTAGGTTTGAAATACAGTGAATTCATAGGCCCATCTTGCTTCCGTGTTTCAGGAAGAGAGACGTTAATCCAATTGGTGTTCAGTCAATATAACTGACAATGAATGCTATCTTTGTTAAAAAGGAAAAAATAAATGGGAAACCCTGATGGCATGTTGTTTCTTACTTAGAAACTCAAACAGAGAGCAAAAAGACACGTTTTCTAAAGGAAACTGCTATAAAATGAATTGCCGACATGTTTACCGTAAGTAACTTACTAGGAAAGCAAAGACTTTTCCACACACAGCACAGCAGTGGCTAAGAATTTCAATCTTAAGTGTTGGTTCAGCCTTTTTTCCCTTAAATCCTGCCAAATTATACTACATACAGTATGTCAGACAAATCCCCCCCCCCACCCAATACATGAGAGATCACAATCTGCATCTGCAAAACACATATTTCTGCTCCATTTATTTCCATGACACCACTAAGCTTTCTCATAAATTTCCAGACATTTCCATAAACTTTGTTCTTTACCTCCCATGCTGGGTCAACATTGTTGTGAAATCTCATGCTCCGATTATTATGTATACATCTTCTTCACGGCACAATTAGATTGAAAGCTTAATTATAAAATGCCACCCTGTGTCTCTACAAAATAAAAATTATTTCAGCTGTTTTAATTTTTACTGTGGAAGACCTCTGAATATATCCCAATTTGAGCATAATGAGGATGTTTAAAGCTCTTTGCCTCCCCTGTCCCCCCCTTGAGATATTCATTTCAGTTACAGTATTTCAACAAACGCATTGCAAAACTACCGTTCAGGCAGTTTTATTCCAGTCCTACATGGAGGCAAAGTCTGTAAAATAGCACATTTATGCCAAAAAAAACCCCAAAAAACCCAAACACAATTAATTGATGTATTTATTTTATCGGAGCCTGTTCCATCAAGACTCAGGTTTGCTTTTTCATGTTACAAATGTTGCTAGGAGACTACTATAACAAACAGCCCATCCTGCTTTATTTCATACTATGTCATGTAGTCATATGTACAGGTCAGAATATCGGAATTCAACTGACACAACCGACTATTTAAAACAATACTATAATGTAATTATAAATGCAAATTATATCAGAAGTAAAAAAATATCTGTATAGTCTGCAGTAAACCCCTCAAATCATATACTGTAAATGGAGCAATTACATTATTCTATACCAGGAACTTAAAATAAATTACCCATTGTTGTGTGTCTCGTGTAACCAGAAATCACACACCACCATCATTATTATTTCTCAGCTTTACCAAATATATTTATAAAATATAGGGTTTACCTTGATTAGAAGAATTCCCATGGGAGGACGGCTGGAACCCTTGACCAATCATATCTTCTGGCCTGTGAGCTGAAGCCCGGTCTACATTGTCCTACAGAAACAAAAGGCAGCAGGAAAAAAAAGGCAATGTTAATAAAAGCACAACTTCATAGTCTACAGCGAGGATAATACAGTACGTCTGCTTAAGACTGCTTCAACAGTACAGAGCATCAGAAACCATTTTCATTGTTATGCTTTCATGATAAATTGCTGAAACAAATGTCAATTTAAAAAGGAGGGCTGAAGGCAATTGTCTTTTGAAAGTGACGCTGCAGCTGTAGATACGAAAACAATTGGATTAATTATTAAATACAGTGCTAATGATTTGTATTTATTTATTTAAGGAAAAAAGGGGGGTGGACCGACACAAAGTTTTTTTTTTTTTTTTACGGTCAGTTGTTTATTATGTTTAAAATAAACACATTCTGCTGTAGGGGGTTTCTCTCATTTGTTTAGAACACAGTTTTACTTTGTGTAATATGGCTCTAATGCAGTTACATATCCAGCTTATTTAAAATAAAACATGAGCAGTACACCCATCACGACTCAAACTTTTAAAACAAGCTCCAAATCAGAAGAAGCCATTTATCAAAAAAAAAAAAACAGTTTCCCTTTCATCCCCTTTCCCCATCCATATCCCACCGATACCCAAACACTGGATTGTCCTGGACAACTTTGATCAAAATGCAGTTTTTGGTTTACTTTAAAGCTCTGGTTAGACAAGCAAAATGAGATCACTCAAATATAATTACTACTAACGGAGCTGTCTGCAAAGGGTCTGGGTTCAATCACTTCTAATGGGTTTTAGCAGAGGCCAGATAAGAGACAGTGGTGTACATCAAGAATGGACACGGTGGGGTGGGGCTGAAGAATCATTCAGACAGAAAAGAATTTGACAAACACAGGGGCATCCCACAGTTATACTTTCTGAAATCAGCCAATTCTTTTTTAAAACAGAGTAGTTGTTTCATGCATGGGGCACTGTGTACATGCCTAGGTAACTGTCATGTCCTAATTTCTCCCATGAACACCAGGGGGTCAAATGTTTTGAGGGCGTGCACACTCATCAGCACATAAAAGAATAGTTCATAAAACTTCTGATCTTTGTCCTCTGTCTTGGGCAAACAAAAGAAAGTACGACATCAATTTAATTGTAATGTGACCTGCAAACAGCAGACATTCCATTCACCACATACTTGCAAACATTTAAATTTATAATATTATTTTTTACTGGAATAAAAAAAAAAAAAAGCTTGTAAATAATGTTGCCTTAGTGGATTTTTTTTGCACCAACAAAGACGAATAATGACACTGTACTGTGATTGTTCAATATTATTTGAACATAATGTTGAAATATGACAAGAAACAATCTTCAATCCTTTAATTGTCGTGAGGGTAAAATACTCAAGTTGATTGTGTTTGTTCAGCAATGGATTCACAAGCATTCTCTTGTTCTGCTGATCTTTATAACCTGCTGTATCTACTGCATACAGGCAGGGATATGCTATAATTATACAGAGCAGCTTTTCAACAAATAACTGGTCACTGATTTTTAGCATGCCATCACCAAGCAACAAGGTCAAAGTTCAGTTGATTTCAACTCTTAGCAAATACCAGCAACTGTCATTTCAGCAGGGAAATTGTCGGGTGACACTATAAACTGCATGGGTGCGTGACTGCTCTAGCGATGAACAAACGATGGAGTATAACCCGGCCTTTTAGCATGGTATTAGCAACATGAATTGGAACAGTCTGCCATGAAAATATAGGAGTGCATGGTTTCTATGGAAAAATACTAGTCTCACTTTCTCATGGTATTTTGGTAGTTTCAATAATTTGGGTTTTCATGTAGTTTTTCTTTTAGGTAGAGAAATTCTCCTTCCAAATGCAATAATAAAATACAGTAGTGTGTATATATATAACATTTTCATTTATCCACACCTCCTACCCCACAACTTCAAGTGAAAAAAATATTTTAGAAATTTGTAGAAAATTAATTAAAAATAAAAACTGAAATGGCTTGGTTGGGTAATGTTCCTTTGCAAAGCTCAAAGAGCTGGACATAGTCCCAGTTCCACAACTAACTAGTTATATAAAAGGGCCAATTCTGTCTTATTTTACAATATATTATATATATATCCCATTCCAATATATACATTATATATATATATATATATATATATATATATATATATATATATAATATATATATATATATATATATATATATATATATATATATATATATATATATATATATATATATATATATATATATATATATATATATATATATATATATATATATACACACACATATATATATATATATAATATATATATATATATATATACATATACACATATACACACAATATGGGTATATTATATAGTATACTGTAGTATATATAATAACCATAGTTAGATATATATATATATATTATTGGACACACTGTGTTTGATCAGTAGGCTGGCTAGGAGGCTCTGGTAAGTTCTGTTTAAAAAGGACATAGGGGTTATATAAAAAAAAAAAAGAAGTGCTAACCTTTTGACCAAGTAAACCACATTCCCTTTGGGAAGCCACATCATTGGAAGCCTGCACACAATGATGGAATGAGTAACACTTTGACTGCATATATATTCATTACAAACATATTATACACATACATACAGAATAAGTTTTCCTACAGAACCTAGCTTCAACAGACAAACGAGAACAAAATCTAGCATTTTATGCTAATGATATAAAATTATCCAGTCAAAAAGTTTTGTACAGTACATTTACTAAATACTGGTAGTAGGCCTACATCTACAATAGGATAACTTACTCGCCTACATTTCCCACTACATAACTTTCTTACAATACTAATATCTAAATCCAAATTCTGCAGGAACAGTGCAAGGGTCTCGCCAGTAGAATGTTTTGTTCTTGTTACAGTATACCAGTAGTTCATACGCAGTCAAAATATTTCTCAGTAGATGCTAATACACTTTTTAACTTTCTGGAACTTGGTTCTGTAAGTTTTGCAGCAGACTGATGTTACACTCCGTATTAGTTTTTTTGAATAAATGCGTGGAACCAGTAGGTTAGCTTTATTTATTTATTATTTATTTTAATTTATTCAATTAACTTTTATTTTTTTTTAATTGTTTTCATTGTTCTAAAAACAAATCTTGGTCAATAAATTAGGTTTAAGAGATTTTACTTCAACTCTATAGGTAGTCAGTCGTTCAAATCTGGTACAGTTGGTAGCCCACAGCAATAATACCAGAAGCCACTGCCACAAATTCCCAGCTATGCTAATTCAATACATTTTGGGACACAAGCGTGACTCTTTGTCCTTGGGAGCTACCCAGGATATATGCTACTTAAGAGTAGTACATAGTGTATTGCATCTTACTGCTAAGGGACAGAAAAGTCTGCATTTAAAGCAATCGGCTATCCGATGACCAAAACACAAAGATGACAAAAAAGTGTACTATCAAGCACTATTGTGTTATGTGTCAAATGGCAAGAATTTGAAACTTTGAAAAAATGGTTTCAATAATAAAAATAAAAACACACTGAATGACTGTATGCTTATGTTTTACTATTTAGTCAGATAAGCTTGCCAGGGCTACTTCCAGCAGATCTCAGTTATTAATACAGAATGACTTTAGTTACAGTAGAAAGTTGTGCAAGGTTACGTCAAACAGGATCTGCACTGCTGAAGTCCCCTGACAAAAGGGATGACTTTCAGACATGTGTCCATGCAAAAAAACAAGTTTTTTGTCAATTTGAGCGGCTTTTTTATTGTGAAGAAGATTTTACCACCCTTTATACGATGCGAGGAACATGTATGCTAAACCCTGCCAATGTGTGTGGGAACAGTAAGCACCACTTTAAATCCAAGCTTTAGCTCAGCATGCACGTTTTTTCTTAAACAGTTCAATTAAAACAAATGTTGGATTTTAATACACTGGATTACCATTACCATATGTTAACTTTTCAAAGCTGAAGGAGGAAGAGGTGAACATTTTTTTCTAAAACAAGTGGAAAAAATCTAGTCAAGACAGTAGTTTGCAAAGCTCAGGAGTTGGATAAAGTCCGTTCCATAACTAACTAGTTATATAGAGGGTTAATTCTGTCTTATTTTACAAAAGGGTCACAGCTCCTTTTAGACCCATAAATGTGTATGATAATACCTTTTATATACCAGTATATGTATATATATAGTATAATATATATATATATATTAAAACCTCAACACCCCACACACTCGTGGGGTGGCTAGGAGGCTCTGGCAAGTTCTGTTAAAAAGAAGGACATGGGGGTTATATAAAAATGGAAGTGCTAACCTTTTCACCAAGTAAACCACTTTCACTTTGGGACGCCACATCATTGGATGCCTGCACACAATGATGGTATGAGTAAACTTGCCTCTTTTAAAGAATGAGCCAAATTATATTACATAACTTCATGAAAGAAAACACCTGTCATACCTGGTAATTTGGATGGTGTAGAAAATAGTCCGGACAGCCAGCTAAAGCCATTTTGCGTTCTCACAAATTCTTTAATAAGAAATCACATCCACTTTTTGGACACCAACCAAAAACCTGCAAACTAAAGAAAAGCAAAAATTACATTTTTGGTTTCACACAGCGTGCCTTCATGCTTGGACACAAACACCAGAAATAACAGCGTTATTGATGATCCAAAGTATATTAGTAAGTCAGTGCTTTTTTTAATGCTAACAGGAATAAAAAAAACAAAGCAAAAGTAATATTAAATACTGCAGTATTTTGTTTCACATTCTTCCATGCATTAGACAAACTCAAGACAACACTTATTGTCCAACTGATGCACCAATATGAACTGTAATTGCAACTTGCCAAAGCATCTGGCTATCCTGACCCAAACTAACAGTCAATAAGTACAACCTACTGTCATTATTAGGAATGCATTGCTATTTCATAAATAAAATAAAAACATTTGTATCTATGGTCGAGTTGTTTTTAACCACTGACACAGCTTTCCGAATGTTTAGTTACACAAAAAGTAGACTGTACTTCCACATGTGTGCACCTTATCCCAATCCCAATATCACTTTACACAGAATGCATGAGAACATCCACTGCTTACTAATGGCACTGTTTGTCAGGTCAGTCTCTACAATAAGAAAGTTTAAATACACCATGTGAAAGTTTTTAACTGTATGGAAACTTGCTTTTAAGAGCAACAATTAAATGGAGGCGCTATAGTAGGGGTGTGCCGATACATTGATTCACACAATACACCACGATATTTTTCTTGACGATACGATTATCGATATAGTAACCCATATCGTTTATTTAATTTTGAATTTTTTATGTGCATATAAACTTGATATAACAACGTTTGTGTATTAATTTGTGTGATACTATTTATTCATATGTATCCTAGCAGCCTCACATGCCAAATGTGTAGCTAAGGATGTTTCGTCAAGCACACAGGAAGCTGAGCGTAGGCGCGTTATTAATATGTTCCCTAATCATCTCATCAAGCTATGGAGGGTGACAGCGAAATTCAACCTGCTCCAGCCTGTTTAAAAGTGTGGATTCATTTTGGTTTTAGCTGCATCAAGGACTCGCCTCAAGTTCTTGATAAGACTTGAGCTGTGTGTAAAATACGCAAGGCTCGAATCAAGTATTCAGGGAACACAACCAATCTGAGTTTTCACTTAAAACAACACCATCAGATTGACAGCACACCATCTCCATCGCAGTTACACACACAGCCACAGCAAAGGAAGTGTGACCACTCGCTATGCACAACCTACAACAGAAAACTTTAGTTGTTCAAAATTATCTGCAACATCAGTGCAAGCTAAAAATATAACCCAGTCCACAGTGCATTTTATTCGCAAGGATTTGAGTCCCTGCTGTACTGTGGAAAACGAAGGGTTTCAAAAAAATGATAAATACTTTGGAGCCATGGTACACTGTTCTTACCTGTCATTATATTACTGAAACTGCTGTTCCTGACTTACACCAGTGTGTTAAACGACAGATCATACAAGAGCTTTCTAGGGCAGAGAGGGCAGCGCTCACATGCGATAGCTGGACCTTACAAGCAACAGAATCATACGTAACAATTACCTGTCACCACATATCCGCAGACTGTACACTGGTCTCGAGCGTCCTCCAGGCAAGGACTTTACTGGAAAGCCATACCAGTGAGACTATTGCAGATCTGCTAAAATCAGTTATTGAATAATGTAGCGCTGCCTACATGAACCCTGCAATAGTGACTGATAACTCTTCCAATATGGTTATTTTTTTTGATGTTTCATGCTTAATTTACTGTATCGTGATACGCATCGTATCGTGACCCTTGTATCGTGAAGAAACTGCCGATACCCAGCCCTAATCCCTTGCAAAAGGTGAAAAAAAAAAAAAAAAAAAAAATCAGGCTTTAATATATTGACAGCTTACTGAGCACTCCACTATACAGTAAGTGCCCACCTCATGTGGCTATGCATGCAAAACGATGTTACAGTTGAGTGAGGCACCACAAGATCGGGGCCAGTATCAGAGACCAATCCAACCTAAAATCTGGTACATATAGAGTTCACGCAGGATCCACTGTTAAAATTGTGTCTTTAAAAACGTCATGCTGGAATTGTATGCTATGGGCCACAGGAAAACACCTGATTTTTTCATCTTGTTCAGTTCTGAGAATTGCAGTACTTATTTTACCAGATTCCCAACACATAAATCTTTGGGGAAAAGCCTGCTTTAAAAAGGGGATAGGGGTTACAGTACAATGCCTGCTCTGAGAGAGTTCAATAAAACTACAGTGCCGAGAAAGTTTGTGAACCCCAATGATAATTATTGAAATTCCATAGTTAAGACTTGTCTACTAAAGATATCATCTCTACTAAATTTAAAGCTGAATCATGGTTATAAAAGATGTAACACATATCACCAGATCACACTGGGCATATTGTATGATACAATTACTGGATTAAACCCATCCCTCTTTCTGCTTTCAAGGAATACTGCCTTTTTTCTATTTTAAGGGGAGAGGAGCAGTAGCACCAAACTTGAAACTTCTCTATCTGCATTCATTTCACAAAAAGGAAACCTTGTTTCAAAGCACACACCATCACCAAGGCAATTCACCTACTTGCACAAAAATTAACTCAGTAAAACTGGAAAGAAATAAAACCAGCAATGAAATGCTAAAGGATTGCCTTGCAGAAAATTCTCATACCAATCCCAATGGCATATTTGTACAATCAGTGTAGATGAGAGCACCATTATTCAGTCAAGGTCATTTGTCACTTAAAATGACAGACTGATAAGACATTTAAAAGAAAGAAAGAAAAAACACCATAGTATGTTTGGTCCTTTGAAAGGACGTGTGGGGGAAAAGCGGAGGAATAAATAAACTAACATTAGTATTTATTTCATTATAGTTTTATTAAAACAATCTATAAAATGTGCTTACTAGTATTTTAAATGCTCCAGCTTGAAGGGTGCCATTTAGGTGGGAGGGCAGCAGCATTTTTCTGTCTAGATTACACAGCAACACTCTTTACTGTCCCCTTCCAAACACTATAGTAACAAAGAGAAGGCTGCAGTAGAGCGATGATGTCATGGCAATCAATCATGCAATCACCTTCAGTAACATGTTGGCGAGAGAGCACTCCTTTTGTTATTTTATCACAAAACAATACAGTAACACTTGCATTACGATTCAACAAACCACATACCCAAATACTGTGGAACGGTTCTAAAGACATCTTTCCTTTAACACAGCAGGAGAATGGTGCCCAGTGTTTGGTTATTCATAAGGGAATGTTTAGATTATAGGGGTGTGAAAAAATGCAGGTTGAATAACAATTGGTGTAAAACTTGTGGGTTTCACTGCTGCTTTACATTCTTGTTTTGTAGTACAGAGGAAAGGGAAATACGATTAAAAAGGCTAAAATGAATGGCATTCTGGCAAAAAATTGGTCAGTACTTTATTTGAAACATGATCACCTATTTGTTGCTGAGGGTGTATGCCACCGTCTGCCTCTACAGGACAGTACAGGGCAGGATGAAAGTACAGTTTTATCTTTCAGCTGATTCTCAGTTTCAAATAAACTAGCAAAATCAGATGCCGAAGCTATGGAGTTCTGCAAAAACACACCTACTGCAATACCTGCAATGAGTGTGCGCAGTCAGAAGTTTCTTTGTTCTGTATCAGTTCTGTTTTAAATTTTATTAAAAACCATCAGCATCTGGATCAGTTTCGGTTTGAGAGTAGTAAAATAACCATTGCATCCCTAGCTGCAAACATTAGTCTGATGAATGTAGCCAAAATAGTCAGCAGACACTGAAACTAAGGTATGAAAACTATGAAACTATGTGTGTATGGCAAGTATTATTCAATGTGCTAATCTCAGACATGTACATCACACACTCAATACAATGCCTTATTTAGCACAGACTAGGTCTAGAGCCTACTGTGCCTGGACAAAGCGTGGCTACTGTAACTTGCATTGGTTCCCATTCTTTAAGACCTTCATCTACCTGAACTGCCCTTCAGCCTTATGTCATATACATACATACATACATGCATACATACATGGCAGACTTGTAGTTGAGTCCTCAAACCTAAAGTCAGTTTACCTAATGTATGTTGTCCGATATCCCTCAGGAAAAATGCACAAATAAATATTATATATATATATATATATATATATATATATATATATATATATATATATATATATATATATATATATATATATATATATATATATATATATATATATATATATATATATATATAATTTCTAGCTAGATTATCTAATTGCATGCCTTTTTCAACTGGTCTGTCACTTTTTTCTTTTGGAATACTGTGCGAATGTACCTGAAGTTTATAGAGATACTTTAAGTTTGTGGATGCTGTTTTTCACTTTGATAGAAGCCAAGATCTGGACAACAGAGCCCACGTAGTGTCAGTTAGTGAGTGGCTGTTTATTTACTCTACAACCAGTTGATTGTAACAACCTAACACGCTTCCAATTTGTTATACTTACTATAGATTGGCTGCAAAAACAACAGGGCTAACCAGCAACTGGATAACGTTTTGTTGGTGGGTTTTTATTGTGCACAAGTTTTCTAGTAACTGTAATATCACTTGTGTAATAGAAATTATAAGGACTTGTCGTTAATATCGCAGTCGCGGAGCTCAAATGTTCGGGTCTGTGTAACAGAAGGTCAAATCCGAGTCTTTCACAGCTGTGAAGAGTCCCGAGTCACGAAAAAAGCGACTCAAGTCCTACAAGTCTGATGCATAGTAATTCTCCTGGAAAGGCCATACATAAATAGTTTAACCATTTTTTGTGCGAGTATTACAGTTATCATCCAGTGTGACAGACACTACCAGTAAGTGCACACAGGACACATTTTCCACACTAGTTTGTGTACCGTAAAACTTTAAATAAAACGCCCCAGTGCTTATATACAATATTTGACAGTAGCCCCGGCGCCTATTGGAGACTAACCCTTTATTATGCAAGATAAGATCACGAACATCTGCAAATACTTCAGAAGCAATCATGAAAAAGCTGCCTGCACACAACCTTACAGAAAAGACATAAGTAAATTGCAACATTCCAGCAACGTCATTAAAGGTTGTGTCAGTAGGTAATAACAGTTTGTATTGTACACCCCCAAGTATGTGTGCGTGTAGATAGATGGAGAGAGATAGATACATACACACACACACACACACACACATATCTATATATATATATATATATATATATATATATAAATATATTACACAGTGCCTTGCAAGCCCCCTGACAAATACTCTTGTATTACTGAATTACAAATGGTACATTGAAATTTCATTCCGTTTGATATTTTATTTTAAAACACTGAAACTCAAAATCAATTATTGTAAGGTGACATTGGTTTTATGTTTGGAAATATTTTTAAGAAAAATAAAAAACTGAAATATCTTGCTTGCATAAGTATTTAACCCCCACACATTAACATTTGGTAGAGCCACCTTTCACTGCAATAACAGCTTTAAGTCTTTTGGGGTAAGTATGTACCAGCTTTGCACACAGTGTCAGAGTGATTTTGGCCCATTCTTCTTGGCAGATGTTCAGGTTGATTGGACGACGCTTGTGGACCCCAATTTTCAAATAGTGCCACAGATTCTCAATGGGATTGAGATCAGGACTTTGACTGGGCCACTGTAGGACATTCACCTTTTTGTTCTTGAGCCACTCCAATGTTGCTTTGGCCTTGTGCTTGGGATCATTGTCCTGCTAAAAGGTGAATTTCCTCCCAAGCTTCAGTTTTTTAGCGGACTGAAGCAGATTCTCTTGCCGTATTTTCCTGTATTTTGCTCCATCCATTCTTCCTTCAATTGAAACAAGATGCCCAGTCCCTGCTGATGAGAAGCATCCCCACAGCATGATGCTGCCACCACCATGCTTCACTGTAGGGATGGTATGTCTTGAGGCATGGGCAGTGTTAGGTTTGCACCACACATAACCCTTTGAGTTTTGGCCAAAAAGCTCTATCTTGGTCTCATCTGACCACAAAACCTTTTCCCTTTTGCTTTCTGGCAAACTCCAGACGTGCTTTCAGATGGTACTTTTTGAGTAACTGCTTCTTTCTTGCCACCCTCCCATACAGGCCAGTGTTATGCAGAGCTCTTGATATGGTTGACTGGTGCACCATTACTCCACTCCCAGACACTGAACTCTGTAGCTCCTTCAAAGTGATTGTTGGCCTCTCTGTGGCTTCTCTCACAAGTCTCCTTCTTGTTTGAGGGCTGAGTTTTGAGGGACGACCTTTTCTTGGCAGTGCTTGGGTGGTGTGATGCAGCTTCCACTTGATTATTGATCCAACTGTGCTCACTGGGATATCCAGACACTTGGATATTATTTTGTACCCTTTCCCTAATCTATGCATTTGTATAACTATCTCTATCTTCTGCAGAATGCTCTTTGGTCTTCATTTTCCTTCAGATTCACAGCCTTACCACTCCTTCAACAGTGGGGTTTTTATGCAGAAAATGTGACAGCAACTTTAATGGTTCACAGGTGGAGGCCAATGGTAAGGTAACTGTGTCCTCGTTAGGGCAATTTCTTTCAAAATGGGAGCTTCCATAGCACAGGGGTTGAATACTTATGCAAGCAAGATATTTCAGTTTTATTTTTCTTAAAAATATTTCCCAACATAAAACCAATGTCACCTCACAATAATTGAGTTTGAGTTTAAATGTTTTAAAATAAAATACCAAACAGAACAAAATTTCAATGCACCATTTGTAATTTGGTAATATGAGAGAATTGGTCAGGGGTCTGAATACTTTTGCAAGCACTATATATATATATATATATAAAACATTTTTGCTATAAGGCAACAATAGGTGAATATATATATATTTAAGTAAAATTCCTTTGATATTAGACGTTGTTTTCACTTTTGACTATTTCATCTGAAAGACATCCGACTATGAATATATATATAATATATATATATATATATATATACACACACACATAAGTAAGAATAATATAATACGTTGATACAACCTTTTACAAAGTTTTTACTCGAATTCTTCTTGTTTAAATGCATCTTTCGAGAACAAATCTGAATATGGAAGATAATAATAATAATAATAATAATAATAATAATAATAATAATATAATAATAATAATAATAATAAAATAATGTAAAATCCACTAGACAGCCTGTAAATATCGGAACACAAGAGTGTATTAAACTAGGTTTGCAGCACAATAAAAAACAAACATGGTATTAAAATGAATAAAAGCAATAAGTATCATCGTCAATAACACATATGTGTTGTTCACCCTGAAAATGTTACATTGGTAAGCACGGACAAATTGATGCAAAATTAACAAGCAACAAATCTTCATTACAAAACCACCACATGAAATTGTTTGACTATGAAAAAAATGTAATTATCCTGCAATATCGAAAAGTTAGTTAAGACTGTTGGCCCAGAACATGCTCAAAAATGCTTCAAAACTGTTTTTAAGATTAACAATAAAATCAATACAAGTCATCACAAAATCTAAAGCAAAAGTGACTAATTTGTTTTTTATAAACATGTACACTGATAAATAAGAACGCTGGAAAAGGAGCAAAATACGAAAATTCATTGCAAGACTCAAATGCACGAAATATTGTTAATACAAAAAAAAAAACATAACACACATACAAATGTATACTATCAACCCTGTTATATCAGAAAACAAGTTTGTATTTGGTTTATTTTCAGCACGCTCAAAAAAGCTTCACAACTGGTTTTAAAATGAATAAATGTCATTAAAAAAAAAATGTATGCATTACGTGTACCTTAAAATAAATTAAAGCCTCAGGGTCTCAGGGTCTCCTCATCACTGTTGAAAAACAAGTTGGTAAGCTTGCAGCACAGCCATGTGTGTGTATTAGCTGGAACACTCAGTATGACGCACGTCATATTATTCATAACCTGGCCCATGTATTGCTTCAACTGTTTACGTAAGGGGTGCGTGTTTCACTTTTTTTTTTTTTTTTTTTTTTTTTACTTGTATATTGCATTCCCTGCCTCTGACTTTCCATGTACCCACATGGACCTCTCAGAACTACAGTTCCCATCATCCTTTAGTAAATCCATCTGTTACATATGTGAGCAGAAGAATGATGGTTGAAATGAGGAAATGTAGTTCTGAGAGGTCCATGCGAGTACATGGGAAGCCATACTATTTTCTTAAATGGTAGAAAAATGTGATACTCAATATAAAAAAAAAAAAAGACCGAACAGCATAACGTACCAGATTTGAATGGGCTCTTCCATGCTTTCTAAGCAGAAGTTGTTTACGCGTGCACACCACTTTTTATCCGCGCATCTGAAAATAACACTACACATCGGGTAGCATGGCTACTGTACATTACTACAAAGCATTTTATTTGGAAAAATTTGCAAAGGGAACCAGAACTCTACAAGACCTACACAATCCAGTCTAGAAGACTTTGGATCATGAAGCTGGAGACAGGCAGAAAACGGATCTTGATGAAACGGACCTTGATGCAACAGTGTGGCAAAGACTGCTTAAGTTGAACCAAATAAACTGATGGCAACAACAAATGATGGGGGGGCGACAACTGTAGCAATACTTTAAGCAAGCACTTGTGAATAGATTTGGGAACAAATTTAACAGGGAAAAAAAAAAATTATATATATATATATATGAAAAGGCTAAAGATTGAGCATTTCAATATTTTCTGTGAAGCAGATAACTTGTCTGTCTGTCTGTGTGTGTGTGTGTGTGTGTGTGTATGTGAGAGAACTAGAACTTTGACAAAAACTGGGGAGGTGGACAAAATGCTCCATACCACTGTATTGCAATGTTCTGAAACAAAACCTACAGTGATGATTGGAGTCTGCATGTGATTGTAACATTTTGTAGGCACTATTCCAAGAATATGTCACATGCCTTGTGCTTTCTTAGGTCACACACTCTAAACCACAAGGCATTAAACAGAAAGAAAAACTGGAATCTCCTGTAAATTGCTCCTCCAAATGTGGCTTATCCCAGTGGGATACAGTACACTAGCTGCTTCATCTTTAGTGATCTTTAATATTTAAAACAGTAAAACATAATTACAGTTTCACATGGTATCCTCAACAGTATAATCTGTCATATACTGTGTACACACGTACATGCTAAGTTCACTATAACGAACCCCCACGGGAACTGCAGAAACATTAATTACATTGGGTTGTTCACTATAATAGAGTTTGGCAAATTGCTGCATCAAAATAAAGAAACATCCTATATAAATTGAACATTAATATATAGTACTTTTCTGAAGATTACTTCACAATGATCAACATATAAAACAGTATGTTTAAAAGAAAACATTAAAGAAATGAACAAGTAAATAATGGAACAGTAATTACATGTCCTTTCTCTTAAAAAAAATATCCAGCATAGACTGCTTCATATTTTTCGTGCTTTTCTCAATGCAGTTTGCAGTCGCCTCCTCACACCCGTTGTCTGGTTGCAGTTTGTGTGAAGATGGCGGGCTGGCAACGACTGTACACATCATAAATGCGTTACACTACAATATGTTATCTTTGAATTAGCTAACCATTGTCTTTGTTTTCACAGAGGAGAATAACACATTCACTGTGTAAGTCAGTACTGATATAGTTGTACTCAGGTCGATCCTGGTTAGCGATCATTCTAATTGTGATAAACTCCATTGAAAACAAATAATAATAATAATAATAATAATAATAATAAGTTCTTGCTGTTGGAATCGATACACAGGGAACTGTTATAGTGAAGTTAGCATTTACATATAATTCCTCTGAACCAAGCCAAAACTAAACAGTTGAACAACTTCAACAATGTGGTTAGTACATGCCTTCCATAAGGGGCACATACTTCAAACTGAATGTAATCCAATAACTTGACAGGAATGTCACCCCAGCTGTGTAGAGTGAAGACAAGTATGGATTACCTCAGGAGGGATAATATGGAGCAGAAAAATAGTTTCCATACATACTGACAATCAAAATTCCAATTGTCTGCCTCTCAGTGTGTACTCGAGCTTGCTATAATGTTTTCAGCACAAAGTAACTTTACAAAAAGACTACTAGGAGTGGGAATTTCAAGTAATTTAGTGCTCAAGTGTTACATTTCAAGCACTCTAACATAATGTCAGACAATATTATTATTATTTTTAATTTAGACGTCGGCAATTATTTTTAGGTTCAGCTCACCGATACCACCCCTACGCCGACTCTGGAGGGTGAAGAACACACGCTGTCCTCCGAAGCACGTGCCGTTAGCCGCTTCTTTACACACCGCATCTTTACACACTGCAGACTCACCGTGCACCCACCCAGAGCTACAGCCGCAGAGGACAATGCAGCTGTGGGCAGCTTACAGGCAAGCCTGCAGACGCCTGTCCAGACCACAGGGGTCGCTGGTGCGCGGTGAGCCGAGGACACTAGTGTCTGTATGTGTATTTTTTTTTTTTTTTTATATATATATATATATATATATATATATATATATATATAACTTCCTTATTTTCGTGATCCTGCCTTTCAAAAGCCATCAGGGTATTTATTTAGAAAAAGCCATAAAACAGACAACCACATAACTTTCAGACACAGAGTAATTTAAATTTGAAAACCTCAAACAAACCGTATATACGTGAATAAAACATTGTAGCAACCCCTGGTCTTGAGGCTCAAAGCAGGAGATGGAGACAGGACTCTGGCGCTAACAAAACTATTTTATTAATTAAACAGGGTCCGTGTTTGGGTCAGGATCACACCACAAAAAACAATAAACCCTTCCTCCTTTCTATCCTAAAAACTCGCTCACTTTCTCCATTCCACACACACACTCACACAGGCTATGGCTCTATCAGTCCCCTTGCACACAGAGAAGACAACGGACCACTACTCATGAGGGGCGAAGAGCAAGGGTGTGTAGATGACACGGTCTGCACCCAACGGTGGCTCACACGCACACACACTACTGAAACTAGTGGTACGGTCCCACCCCAGAACAATACAGATAACGTGAATGCACAGGACCTGATGAAACAAAACTCTGCCAACCTGAACTGACCGGGTCGCTACAATATATTGAACTTACATTCATGAAGAGACATTATTAAAATGTTTAAGTACTCGAGTAACAAATTAATGCTCAAGTAATTCTAACTGGGAGTCTAGAATTTGCAATAGGGTTTGTGAAACGAGGAAGGTTTTTTAGTAATACCCTCTCCTGTGTTAAAGTACTATAAATAGAAGTAGCTACTGTACAAACTATACAAAAATATATATATATATATATATATATATATATATATATATATATATATATATATATATATATATATTTTTTAAGGCAGTGTGTGTGTGTGTGTGTGTGTATATACATATATATAGGTCCGTTCGTTTCTTCCTCACAATATATTACATTTGTGGTTTATTAAGAGAAAAATATGGTTGACGATCATTTGAAATCATTAATTACGTGTTGACAGCGTTCATATTTCTTGTGCTTCTGTAGTCAGTCAACTTCTCCAATCTCACCCAGCATTTAATGTCAGTATTTTTTATGTTATTTATATATTTATTTTACTTAACTTCAGTAATTTTTTTTTTATGGTATTTATATATTTACTTTACTCTATACCAGTGTTATTAACCATCATCAAAAAAATCCCCCCCCCAAACAAAATTCTGGCTACACCACTCGTCCAGGTTAATACTAAAGCAATGGGGGTTCAAGGCACTTAAGAATTCGCTAAGTTGTGGGAAGGTACACAGTTGTGTGCGTGTGGTTTTTTCCATTTCATTTAAATGGAGTTCTTCAGATTATGCCATTTTAGATTTCTTATTTTTAATCAACACTTGTTTTTGTCTGACATATGTGAAAACACTATAAAACCCTAAAGTTCCCTTCCATAATTAAAATTGGGGTCTGAACATTACTTATTCAGTGTTCAGTGTTGTTGCCCATGGGCCAGCAAAGGTTGGGGAGCAGCGAGGTCCAGTAATTTCATATGATACCACACTGCGGAGAACCCATGGACTTGAAGAACTCAGCATGACAGCTAAATTAGAACAGGAATGTTATCATGTATCTAGCCTAGGTCGCGAAATACAATTAGTGTTTTATTTCCCAACCTAACATGTCATAGGTTTCGTAAACGTGCCTTACAGCTATAAAGCATAATACAATTTATACAACAATAAATCTAGGAGACTATAGTTCGTACCAACTTTTTTTTTTTTTTTAAATCTTCTCTTCGGTTCACACGGTAACTTTTTCCCTTCTTTTTTGATTAATTATTGAGCTTTTTGATGCACTACAGCCCTTCATTAAAACAATTTACTTTACATTGAAGTTTTCAGGGCATTTTGTTAATGGCACATGTACAACACACAAACCTTAACTATTTTTATTTTTTGTGGCTCTTGTTCTAAATTTCTTGAATGCAACTGTTGATTTTAAAGCAGACTGTTTGCACAACAGTATTCACATATGTTTGGTCACCATCACAACTGTTGCATGAAACTGGGGATACCGTATTCTGCTGGTGTTAACACAGCTCCTCTCTAAACTTAAGCACTTGAGTCATGGTACTACATCAGTTTGCTTGCCATTTCCTTCAGTTCCAGAGGGCTACATTACAAGATTTATATTTGTTCCCTGAAATGTCACTTCAACACCACTGTCACTAGTGGATTCCAATTACAGCATGTGTACCATATCAAGAATGTTTGTTTTGGGAGAAAAAATAAAAATTAATAAAATAAACTTTAGAAAAATAAATCTACACTAAGAATCTGCTTTTCAGTAGCCCTTCACATTTTCAAAACTTGAAAACAAAGCTTCAGTGCCAAAGCAGCTAACAAGCCAGGCCAGCAGGTTAACAAATTTCTGATTCAGTCTGTGAAAATGTACAGTAGGACATTTATTCAAGGAAGTGCAAACAACAATAAGCAAGAGAGAAAAAGCACTAAGCAATACCCACTGCCAACTGGCTTTGAAGTGATCCAAAAACCACAGGATAAAAATTGTGGATTAAACTCAAGATTTTCTTTTTATTCATGTATTCCTACTCAGCCTTACAGTAAAGGGTTGCATTTCAAGCCTGGTTTTAAGGCAGCAGATTTCACAGTAGAAAAAAAAAAAAAAAAGACATATAAAAACAAGCTCCAGAAAAGAGACCATGAGAATTCCAGAATTCACAATCTTAAATAAATTAAAAAAAAAAAAAAAAAAAAAAGTACAATTTGTGCGATTATGTATGACCCTCTTTTTTTTTTTTTTTTTTTTTTTTTTTTTTTTTTTAGTCCAGGACAGACCCTAATTTCAAGAGTGCCCCAGGAGGACAAATCGATTTAAGCACTTTTAAACAGGTTTTGAACCCTTAACTAGGTTCTACAACCTAATGTGGCTAGGGACTAAAAGACTTCTTAAAATAGCTACAAGCAACGATTACTGTGCCTGAACTGACAGACTGTATGGTAATGTTTATTGACTTGTATATTATTATTCCTATAATTTAATATTACTGTACTGTAGTTTTATTTTACTAATTACAGTACAGTATTATTCAGTACATTACATGTTTGTTATTTTTGATAATTCACTGACCCTCTTTATCCAAGGCAACATAGAATTACTGTATTAAACATAGAATGTTACATACTGTATAGTAATGTACAGTACTAGTTACATGTTACATTGTTTTATATGGTTTCTTCTGTAATAAACCTTTATACTACATACATTGTATATGAACATTAATCAATTAGCATTTTACTAGGTTTAGATTTCCGTGCTGATTTGGCAGCTATGTGTATGTATCTGGTTATTAGATACCTCAGTTAAATCATACTGTTTTTATGGTCCCAAGGCAGTACATTTGTATCGGAGTTTCACTGTATGAAGTTTATTTTATGGAGCAAAAGTAAAATTAAATAACTGTTAAAAACATTACGATTTTATAAGATAACAGGCAATGGCCTAACAGGACATTAAGATTATTTAATGTCTATACTATACTAATTTAATCTGTCATGGAGAATGTCGGCTCCTGTTTTGTTGTAATGCTAACCCTGGTATCACCCATGCTAAAAATGAATACACAAAAGGTAGACTCTTAAAAAGGTAGAGAAGTATGTGTTCATAACACACACTAATATAAACACTATATATATATATATATATATATATATATATATATATATATATATATATATATATATATATATATATATATATATATATATATACATACACACACACACACACACACACACTACGGTCAAAAGTTTTAGAACACCTTCATTTTTCCAGTTTTTATTGAAATTTACACAGTTTAATGTCTCAATGTACTCTGAAATTAAAGCATAGGACAAATAAACAATTGGAGATAAAAAAAAAATCATGGAATCAATTTTTGACTCAAACTAGCCACCTTTTGCAGATATAACAGCCGAACACACTCGTGGCATTCTTTCTACAATGGAAATCAAATATTGTTCGGAAAGTTCTTCCCAACACTGTTGCAGAAGTTCCCACAAATGTGTTGCACTTGTAGGTTGCTTTGCTTTCACCCTTCTGTCCAGTTCATCCCAAACCAGCTCAATGGGGTTTAAGTCTGGAGACTGTGCTGGCCATTCCATGATTTGAAGCCCACCGCCTTGTTCTTTTTTTCTAAGGTAGTTCAGACATAGCCTGGAGGTATGTTTTGGGTCATTATCTTGCTGTAGGATGAACCCCTGACCAACTAGGCATATACCAGAGGGTATTGCATGGCGCTGGAAAATGCTGTGGTAGCCATATTGGTTCAGGTTGCCACTCACTCTGTGCAAGTCGCTGACTCTGGATCCAGCAAAAGAGCCCCAGATTATCACGCTTCCTCCTCCATGTTTGACAGTTGCTGTCACACACCGAGGAACCATCCTTTCGCCTAATCGACCGCGTACAAAAACCCTGCGTGATGAACCGAAGATTTCAAATTTTGATTCATCGGTCCATAAGACCTTCTTCCTGTCTTCAGTAGTCCACTGGCAGTGCTTCATGGCCCAGGCAAGCCTCTTTTTCTTATTTTGCCATCTTAGCAATGGCTTTCTTACTGCCACTCGACCTGTCAAATCTGCAGCTCAAAGTCTTCTCTTCACAGTTGAAACTGAGACTTGCTTACTTCGAACAGTGTTAAGCTGTTGTCCTGTGAGCCGCCTATCACACAACCTGTTGACACTCAGAAACTTGTCTTCTGATTCTGTTGTGGTTTTGGGTCTGCCAGACCTCTTCCTGTCAGAGTTTCCTTCAGTTTCCAAGTGCCTTTTGATGGTGTAGGAAACTGTACTCACTGACACCTTGGCTTTCTTTGCAATTTCTCTAAAGGAAAGACCTACACTTTTAAGGGTTATAATAGTCTGTCTGTCTTCATTTGTTAATTGCCTTTTTCTAGCTATTATGATAGCAATATACTACTTCCTGCAGTACAATACTGTCCAAATGATGCTTAAGAGGGTGTAGTAAGTATATATATATATATATAATATATATATATATATATATATATATATATATATTCTATAGATATATATATAATATATAATTTGGGGATGTCCACTACCAAGTAAGACAATTTTTACTACCTAATTTCCTTACTGCTACCTTAAGTTAACCTCTAGCCCTGTGCTAAAATCATAGACCTGGAGCTGAACAGAGTTACATAGAGTTTTCTTTTTATATACATTCCAAAAATGAAAGAGGATTCTCACAATGAAGAAAACACATTGAACACAGGAATTGAACACATACTGCAAGGCAAATCGATAAACATTCAAAACTTGTACCGAACAAAAAACTCACTAACACCCTATTTGGATGCCACTGTGCAGACATCAAATTTGCATAAATTCTGCAATTATTGTTCAGATTTAACCATGGGCCTCACTGTAACTGACTTTGTATCTTGTGCTTTACTCAAACAATGATAATGACATACATCTGCCACCACAGGTGTAAGAAACTGAATTAGAGCTATAGTACATTGAAAAAGTAAATTATCATGACCTACATAAAACGTATGTCCAATTTAAGGGTCTAACTTTGAACAGTAAAAAATATATAAAATGTGCAAACTCAAGAGGATCTGCATTGGGTCCTGCCATGGGATTGTGATTTTGAACACAAACGATTTACGCTGGTACAATTTAGTTAGAGCTCACGTAATGAAAGCTACTGCTGTGAAAAAAATTGGATTTGCTTGAAACTTTGTTTTATTTATAAAATAAATAAAAACACATACTACATAATTACAAGGAGAAATTGTGTCTGGTACTGGGTGACTGCACATCAAGCATGATAAATAAATTAAATAGACCCTAGCCTGCTAGTTGGATGAAGGTACATAAAAACTACAAACATAATCTAAAACAGAGACGGCATCTTGGTTTGTATTTAATAAAAGTATTATATTATTTAATTATGTAACCTAGAGACAACAGTTCCAGGAAGCCAACAGGGGTGCATGTTTGTCATAATTTGAATGCTACAGCTCAATAAAAACACACTAATTTTCATATTTCACTTTCATTCATTTTCTTTGAGTTGTAACATTTCCAGGTACGTAAAACTTCTTAACATGAACTACCGACATATATACCTAAAACTACCCGAGCTGTCTTTAACCGATATATTATAATGCATATAAAACCAAAGCAGCATCGCACGCTATGAAACTGTTTTGCGTTAAACAGAATTAGAAGTACAGATAGGACCACAAATACAATCATTTCGATGCCTCCTGGTATTTTTATTATTTATTTATTTTAAACAGTAAAACGCAGATGTAACATCAGACAGCACAGACAGTTTTACACTATCGTCAAACAGTGTGTTTATTTTAACATACCAAATAGTGCCAAACTGGAATTCTGATTCTCACTTATATTTTCCCACAATTTCTTTGTATTCTTTATCTAGATATTTCTTGTGCTGCTTATCACAGAGAACAGGCTGTTGTTGCACGGCTATAAATCAGACATTTCTCCATCTTACCTGCGATATCTGGAGAGCAAATGAACACAAACATAGGATTGCAAAAAACTATGTTTGACATGGTTTGTTTTCCTCCAGAACTGTTTGTGACACTGTTTTTGCAGCCTGCTTGGTACACGTGATGGACACCAGGCTTGGGGGAGGTGTTGGAAGTGGAGTTATGATTGGTTGCATTGTGTAAAATGTTGCACATGTATGCGAATGCTGGGTTATAAAATTGGGTGGTTTTAGCAGCTTATAGACGCCTTTTGAGATGCAGCAGGTGCTTATGACACTGTGGACCAGTAAAGAATTGCAGTGCCCATGTTTGCTTGACTGTTTTATTTTAGTGTTTTCCATTTACCCTTTTATTTTGCGCCTGAGTTCAACTCTGTTGGCTATTCAACGGTAATTTCCATCTCCAGTCTTGCAATAGCTGGTTTGCTACACTGTTATTCCATAACTATTTTTGTAATATAATCATGCACAACAGGACTACATTAAAAAAAAAAAAAAAATGTTCAAAAGCTCAAAGGATGGAACTTACACCTCTTCAAAGGATGGAACTTAGAACTGTTCAAATGATGGTAAGGTAAAACTGTTAAGTGTGCATTGTTCAAATATTCAAAAAATGGAACGTACAACTGTTCAAAATGAGGAATGTAAAAAAAAAAAAAAATAGTACCTTGTGGAATCTAGTTTATACAACCAACAGGCATGTGCAGTGCTTGCCACACTCTCCTTATTGCACAAAGCACAACTGTCATGTGTCTGGTCTACTATATCAACTCTAAACATCGTGGAATTGTAAAACTGTACAGTCTCTGGGATCTTCTATGCATTATTCCTGATGACAATGGAAGGATGAAGCTTGCTCAGCAAAATTACTTTTTTTTTTTTTTGGTTTGCACTTGTAAACTGTTAAGAGTGCAGCCCTTCTGCATCCACAAGCTGATACACGGCCCGTCGATCAATCTCTACCTAAAAGTAGGCAACTGCTGCCTCCAGGGTGGTAACAAAAATCTAACTTGAGTATGCAGCTGTGGCTGTGTTTGTCTCCGTCAGAACATTTCTGCAACTTCATTATCACTTTCACTGTCACGATCAGTAACCTCACTGTGATCACAGTAAGTTTCATCACTCTCTCTTGGTCTGGTGCATTTTCATGTCGAGATCAGTCTTCCAATAACTCCTGAAAAGTACTGCAAGACTTGCTGTGCAGTCCTACATTGTTTGTCTATTAGCTTTCACTAGACAATAACTCGTATTGCTGTTGTAAATGGAACACTCCATGATGCTATGTTTAACTGAATAGTAATTCCTTAAATGCAGAGTGATTTTCATAACCAACATTTATGCACATTGCACTTTTATTTTAATAGAGAGAATAGCACAAACAAGAGCATACAGTACACTATGTCCTTGAACACACACCAGACTGTTTAAGTACGCACATTCCATACAAGAGAACATGAAGTTTAGATTTAAAATTCTATTCCAAAAATGTTTTCCAAATAAAGAAAACTTCTTCAGCAAAGTATCTGCAGTAGACTAGTCAATGTATACAGCGTCTATTTTTGACACCATTTTCCAGTAGCCTTGGCTATAACTGGAAAATTCATTGTGCATTCTAGCATGAACACTTAGTCAGATACTTTGTTTCTAACCAGATCAAATACTGTGCCCGACTGTGGGCCCATGGCAAACATATCCATGGTGTCAAAAATATCTACCCCCATCATCCCGCCCTGCTAATTTATTTACCATGAAGCAAAAAGACATATAGCCATCTTGAACTGTCTGAGCCTTTCTTATTCCACCTCACTTGATCATACAAAATAAAGTCTTTCAGTATCACAACTTGGACAAGCGTTCTCAATATTGTATATATAAAACTGTAATGGAGACAAACACCTCTTGTCGCTGGAGAGATGCATCCCCAGAAGCATGTAATCAAACTTGAAATGTCTCAAAACAAGTTATTTCTGTCCCAGCTAAGAAACCTAGCCAGCATTTTACTTATGCAGAACTGCTGCACTGAAGCCATCTTTGAAACCAAGATTAAATTTGCAACTACCTGAATCTGAAATCAATTTTGTCACCCTGATTAGGCTTTCCAATTGGCAATGTTGCCTTGCTTTTTCAAGCTAATGCTTATGTAATGTTGCACTAGTGTACATAATGTCTACTCAAGATAGTTATCCAATTTACCATAAAGAAAATACATTATCCAACTGTACAATGTGAATATTTGGGAAGGAGAAAATAATTTGATATACTGCAATAGAAATAACAAAAAAAGTAAAACTGTATGCTATAAAAACTCATCTCAAATCACTCAAGTAGTGTATTTCAACTATTATCTATGTTACCAATAGCAAGAGCAAAGCCATTCATTTTAAACCTTGGACATTGTTGCCTGCTGACATTCCTGGTGGTGGCCCTCCAGTATTACTCTTGCACCTCCAAGGAGGTATCAATACCAGCTACAGGTTTTGTAAGTTTTAATGTTAAATAAATAACGTATGCATATTTTACCAGGTTGAGTGGGGGTAAAGAGATTGCTCCATTTCTAAATACAAGATATTAACTTTAGAAAGATGATACATAGACATATCTGCACTGATTTTACTTAAACATAAGTACCCCGTTGGGACAGTACAGGGGTTTGTAAACTGCAAGCCATCCTTCTATATCCCATATACACCATGTTACAGATTTCACTGCATTTATCAAAACGGTGTTGCCCCCTGCTGCAGTGTGCTAATGCAAAACTGCTAAGATTCAGCAACACCAATGCAAACACAGGGTTTTCTACAAGATAGTCGCGACGTGCATGAATATGTTATAATATATATATATATATATATATATATATATATATATATATATATATATATATATATATATATATATTTTTAAACAGACCTTTAAAAAAAAAAGCGCAGTGTAAACATGAAGCCTTTGATGGGGAGTCCATTTGGAAAAGCTTTGGCTTCAGTACTTTCAAATCATGCAGCACTAAGAAAATCGTCTTACCCCGCCCCAAACAAATACATGTAATCCAAAAGATAATTGTATCAAAAGTGTAATTTAAAATGTGTTCGGTTTCGAGGAGAAACTGATGTGTTCACGCAACACTTTAATACAATTAGTACAAAAAAATAGATAAAACATAAAATAAATAAAACCACACAGGATGGACTATATATCAATATTACCAACACTAATACAGTGTATCAAAAAACATGAGTATCTTTTTGTAAACTATTCATATTAAAAGAAATAGCCACTTTCTTAACAGCCTTGGCCCCCAGGAAGGTGTGTACAGTACCAGAAAGCCAAGGACACATGAGTTTCCAAATTCAACGGAGCACGCTCTAAACACTTAGTTCCAAAGTTCAGCAAATCAATCTATCAAAATAAACTTACCCCAACAGAAAAAGAAAAAATCCAGCTCAAAACTTTTTAAACACCGTGTTTTTCTGTTTAAATGCAACTACCGCATTACCAACGGCCCTGAAGTTAAAGTTATTATTAATCCTTCAGTTTAAAACAAAAAAATTTTAATATCCTGACGTAACATGTACACGCAGAACATGTATCTTTTATATGCGTTCTTTTCCCTTTAATTTATTACAATAAACGCATATACCAACTTGCACCACCATACAACACGGTAAACAACCCCTGTCTCACCAATCTTTTTTTTTTTTTTTGTTGTCGTTTTTTTTTTTTACTGTAACTCCATGGATTAGACATAATTCAATACAATAAAGCCAGCCGCTCAAGCTAATCAACCCTACCTCACAGTCCGACGTCGTTTGGAAAGAACACACTTTTCTTAACAAAACTTAATTTTGTATCGCTGCAAAGCTCCCGATGAAATCCCCGAACACAACGAAACGTTCTTGCTGAACTCCTTCAATCACGCTCCTACACTGCACATTCCCCTTCCAAGCTCTCCGCTCAGCTGACTAATCAACACACACAAAGCTCCCCCTCCTCACGCATAACTGACGAGCTATAACAGACTCCACCCACCGAAGGCTCAAACTCAGCCTGTTAATCATAGTGCCTGAAAACAACGCTCACTTAGCTAATATCCCCTTCCTGAAACCCCTGGTCCAGAGCTGTTTCTCGCGCGAAACCAGTGATAGCGCAACCAACCCCACCCCACACTTGCTCACTGACACCCCGCCCTATCTGGCTTTAGCGAGTATTATTATTAACTCATGCCAGCAGTTGACAACTTCAGCTCAACCAGACCTCACCTGAGCTGTGATATTTTAATCTAGTAAGTTGCCGACTAATCTATTTATGTATGGCTTGGAATGAGCACATGTTTTAAATGTCCACAAGCACATGATTTAAATGTTCAGTGGATTTAAAAGTCCACAAGATTGCCATTTTGTACAGACACTTTCTTTATGATAGGAGTAATCGTCACACAGCTGCTAACAACATGTCTCAGTCTCTTAATTGCTTATGGAGTGTTATTTGCTAGATTTGGGACAAGTATGACTAAGCCATTGGTGCTTATGAACTGGGGGTATAGGTCTTTATCTGCAGTGACAGAGCAGAAAGTAATGGCCATCCCCTCCCCCAAGTTACACTGTAAAATGTAAATGAGCTAACGTTCATACTGGGAAATGCTGGGTGTTTTTGTTAACCAATATGTAGTATTTTGAAGCCTGAAAGTTACAGAAGATTCAGGTAACTGGGTTCAAATGCAGAAATCAGTCATTGCCGTGGTTATCTTTCAATTTGCCACTGCATGTTAATGGTCAATTTTACAAAGTTTTGCAAATGAATATTGCATACAAAGTCCAGTTTTGCAAGCACTTCTGAAAATTTTGCTGAATATGCATATGCGTGTGGAAACTGCAATATCTAAGCAACATATTGGTATGAAGCATTGGGTAGCTCAATAAAGTCTTCATTTGTTTTTTGTTTTTTTAAAATATGTTTTTGTTGTATTTATTTTCAGGGGAAGGGATTGATTAACACATTTGATGTTATGGGTTTTGTTATTTAAAAATCTCTAAACCACATTTTTTGTTGACCCATTATTAATGTGTTTAATGTAATTGTACAGTAGTTAACAAAATAGTTTCAACAATGTTACCTGTTACACTTCCATTAGCTACGTACATATCAAATGTGCAGTTCAGATGTTTTATGCATGTTTACTATAACACGCTTCCAGACTGTTTTGGACTTTCTCAATCTGTCACACCCGAGGACACACCCTGGATCTGCTCATCACCAGGGGCCTTGATGTCTCCAATCTCTCCGTTTCAGATGTCTCTCTCTCTCTCTGACCATTTCCTAATCACTGCTAATATTAATCTCCCTCTGTCTCCTTCCGTCCCAAATCTGCTGAATCATCGGAAACTCTCAGAATGTGTCTCTGCATCCCCGCTAATTGGTACTCTCTTGTCCTCTGTTGATGATGATGATGCGGTGACCCTCTACAACACCACCCTTACTCATATCATTGACACTGAACACTAACAAATCTGAACTCCTTGTAGTAGGATCTAAAACTCAACATAAGAATCTAAATATAGCTGCCCTGAACCTTGGAAACTGTCTGCTGCTGCCTTCCCCCACAGTACGAACCCTTGGTGTACTTCTTGACAACAACCTCTCCTTTGATGCCCACATCTCCTCCATGGTCAACTCTTCCTTCTACCATCTTTGAAACATCTCCAAAGTCCGTCCCTACCTTTCCCTCCAGATGCGGAGATACTTTGTCATGCATTTGCCTCCTCTCAACTCGGCTACTGCAGCTCTCTATATGGTGGTCTCCTGGCACTCACCATAAACCAACTGCAGCTAGTCCAGAATGCCGCTGCCAGGATCCTTACCAGATGTAAAAAATGTGATCACATCACCCCCCGTCTTTCCCAGCTGCACTGACTACCTGTAAATTTCACAATTATTTTCAGAACTCTCCTGCTCACCTACAATGCCCTTCATCACACAGGTCCTGAGTACCTCCTCAACCTGCTGACCCGCTATGTTCCTGCCCGCAAACTGAGGTCCTCTGACTCTGGCCAGCTTGTTATCCCCAAGCAAAAGTGCACCACACTTGGATTATGCTTGTTTAGTTTCATGGCTCTGACTCTTTGGAACACTCTCCCAGCTTTGGTGCGTGATGCTACCACTTTCGCTCGCTTTAAATCAACTATCAAGACCCACCTGTTCTCTCTTACTTTCTGTGCTCTTTAACGCTGATATCTGCTATTAGCTGCTGTGTTGCTACTATTTCACATATTATCTTACTATCGTGTATAATGCACTTTCCACTGTATTAAATGTACTATTTCATGTACTATGCTAGTATCATGTATTATTCACTTTCCTCTGTATTTAATGTATTATGCTTTTTTTCTGTATGTCATGTATCATGCATTTCTCTGTATTTAAAGTATTATGGATTTTCTTTTTGTTACTGCATCTTGTAAAGTGTTTTGTGATGGTGGTGCACTATGAAAGGCACTATATAAAATTGATTGATGGATAATATGTGTTTCTTTCAAAACCGGACATACATTATGAATGGAAGTGCACAATTGAGTTATATTAGCTGCAATCGCTTTGTCTGTTCTCAAATATGTGACTGATGCTGTGCAGGTGAGGTGTTGTTCTTTTATAGTGTTACAGTCGCATTGTCTGTTTTGCAGCGATATTTTTTTTAAAGAGTACGAAGCATCAAATGTCATTTTAAAGCAGGATATTCAGACCATGCTCCCTCCTGCAACAATATCGTATTTGTTTTATTCAGAGAACCATTTTGCCCATCAGTGTGTCTCTGGCTCCTAATATGGCTCCTCACATAGTTGATTGATCCCAGTACTTAAAAAATAAAGAAATACAGTAAATGTATTTGTGACGAGTGTGCTTACATGGTTACCTTCCAATAACAATACATGTACCGAAGGAAACTGGTCATTTATCACATTAGTTTTTTTAAACGGTTCCAGGAATGGATCCAGATATTGAGACATGATGGATTTCCTGTGATTTAGCATAACTCATTTAGTGGGACTTTCTAAACACTCTATTCATTCCTCAATCAGATAATGGATAGCCAGTTTCCAGCACTATAGATCCTTTTTGTAGTATATGATTTGCTTCTCCTACTCTTCATTAAATGGCATAGTTAACAAAATGATTACCTTACCTTATGTGTTTTACCACCACTTTGTAGGTCTCACATTTCTCTACTGTAGATGAAAGGCAATATGGTAAATGTGTTTTAGATTTTCTAATGGTATTTTTAGCGAGCAATCAGTGAATAACTGAGTGTCTTTTCTCAACATACTGAATAGTTTTTCCTTTTACAAGAACTCAAACTCCCAGAAGCCTTTGCAATGCCTCCAAGCTAGATTTTCAAAGTCTCTGTTGGTAAGTTTCTTCATGTCACCTTCACAGAAGTACAAACTTGAAATATGTGTTTTTGATAAAAAAATATCCATGAAAAAAGGGGAATACTCAATAAGCATAACGTGTGCATCTTTTGTAATGGAATTGTGAAAAGTGATGGTAATACATTAATATGTAAGATTTACTAGACTTGTTTTGTTAGCTCTATGTACATCCATCAAAGAGCTATAAAACCTGACATATTTTCTTAACTAAGTGCTCTGTGTGTTCGACCATTCAATGCATATGTTAAATAGCTTGGACTCTATTTAATTCATAAGGTGCTTTATGAAATCGGACCAGTTGTGCAGTTGGAACAAGTTTAGAAGAAACTAAAAGACTAGACATGTCACAAAAATGGACACATGCACTCAGAAGACAATGGACAACCTGAACCATCTCTGGCATACATTGGGATATATATAAGCAGCGTAAACATAAATAAATAAATAAATAAACAGCATCTCTGGAGAAGAATGCCAACTTTAAATGTGTAAATACCCCTATTTATTTTACTATTAATACAATCCATAAACTATAAACAAACAGAAAGTAGAAGACAAGTCTGTATTATTTCATCTCTGATACATTTTTGCATTATGTTGCAGTTGCATACTGACTGAATGGCATTGCGGGTCATTATCAACCAACACAGCTTTTTGTTCTATCAAAGACTAGATGTAGATGTTTTTTTGGCTGTATTTGTGCCCTATATTCTTAGTTCTCGTCAGTAAACTTTAACAGCAGGTTTGAGATAGTACTAATTGGTATGTGTGAACCCAGCTGTGAAACTGTATGCTAGACATTACACAACACTGTTGTTTTAACCTTGTCTCTGGACAAATATTAGATATTTTACATACTTTCATTCAAAACCATGAATGGCAGTTATCTAACAACATTCTGCTCTTACATCTACTGTGAAGAAATGCATTCTTTGTTTTAGTATTAGCAGTATTGTAACAGTTATACACTGCTGTGAGCTGTTATTGATTAGAAAAGCAATACAATAATTTGTCACAATCACTAAACTGTTGCAATAATGAGCCAGTTCTTTTGTTTGCCATACATTGGATCAGACAGAATGGATGGAATGTTGAGATGAAGAAGAAATTATATGTCGAGGTGTTGGCTACACAAATATTAAAAAGGAATTTTAAGCTGGACATTAGCTAAATAAAGTGTGGAGGCTACTATAATGAAAAAGCATATTGCATGCTAAAATGACACATTCCCCCTAGTGTTAAAAAGACATTGAGAAGTAGTTTTTACAGTCTTATTAGAAACAAATTAGGAATTACATTATAATACAATATAGCAGCTGGGTAGATTGCCCAGGATAACATAATGAAAGTCTGAAGAGGACAAGAAAGCTTTGGCCTCTTATTGTCTTCCTTGGTGGTCTGGTCTATCTGCCCCATTAAAGAGTGCTGAATCAAATTTTAAGACTGTCGGTGGTAAAACCTGGGGGGGAGGGAGAAGAACCTAGAACCTGCTGCAATAGGGCTGTCGGGCCACAGCTAGGCTCCCCCAGGAAAAACTACCGGGGATAATGTTTACCAGGGAATGAAAAGGGGAGGGGGGAGTAGAGAGAGGGACAAAGAAACTATCTGTGAGCAAATGAAAAAGGTTAGCATGTAACGTGTTCAATCAGCATTACCTCAGGGGGTCCAGATTAGCTAAAATAATTTAAACGTCACTTTTGTAAAAACTGAACACATTTCTTTTTTTCCAGTCATGATGTTAATGGTAACTGGTAAAATAAAACAACATTCTTAATGTATTATCTTTGAAACAAAACAAAAAAAACAAAAAAATCCCAACATTAAAACATTTGCTTTTGAGTGTGGATTGATCTACAAGTGATTCATTACGGAGATGCAGGGACACAGCATGTCTTGGATCCAACACAACTCCCTATTGCTTTGACAGGCACTAAAAGGTAATGCTGAAGTGTTGCAACCTTCACTTGACAGAAACGGATTTCCAGAGCGAAGGAGCTCGCAGAGAGAGCAGGGAGCAAGTCGTTCAGTCTGATGGCTTAAATGAAATGTGGTTACAATCACGTCTGTCTCATGTCCAGGATGCAAATGTCAATATATATTCCACTTAACATGTTTGCATTACATGGTGCTGATAAACGTATTGATGATTTACAGTATTGATTCGTAGTTAATGTGTAAATTATTGCTTCCTTCTAGGAATATCATTGTAAAATAACTTGTTTGACGCCACAATGTTGTCAAGACAATAACCTGTCTAGTTTGCGAATGTAAATGCTCTAGGATCCATATATCTAGAATGATCAAGGATTAATACTGTATTTTCTACTTTCCATGTGTAACTTCTTATACTGTAGAATCTTAGCAATTCAACTTTAATTAATGTAAAAAAATCTGTTTTGTAATCAGAAAAATCTGTTTTATTTTACACTTTTACAATTCAGTGACCCATAATGAAATTCAAATGATACAATTTTTGTTGTGTGGAGATTACTGTTATGTACTGATTTCAACTCAGCTAACAGGGTTGCAAAAATGGTCTCTCATAGATGAATGACTTCAAGAGCCTCTGTCAATGAGTTTTAAATTATTACATTTACAAAGCAAATAATAATTAGCATAATGTTACAGGATAAATTAGTGAGGTTAAGCTGCTGCTACTATGGAAACGTTGTGTAGAAAAGCAGACCAGACTAAATATGTGTATCTTACAGCAGTTTCAATGTGAGAGCATTGGTGGGAGAAAAAGTGTACTACAAGTGGTACATTTAGGTCGTGTCCCAACCCGTCATTGATTGAATGGACTTTTAAAACAGATTTCTCAGTAGAACTTTTGCTTATGTTAGAAGTTTTCTCATTAGCACTTTGTATGGTAACTATAGAAGACATCTGTACAAAAAGCTGTCCGGTGCCTCTGAGATGGGACCAAAAGCCGGCGAGGGGACCAGGGCGATGTGGAAGGGGCATTGGGAGCGCAGATGAGAGCCCCGTTAACTGTGCAGTGATGGCTGGTTCGCAAGGGGGAACGGAACAAGAGATCAGGCAAACAACTGTGCCTGGTGGTGCAGAAAGCTGGGAACTAGTCCCAGCGACCAGAGTTCCAGACACAATGGCCGGGTGTCTGGGAGCACAGACCAAGGGACCTGACCTACTGCCGCTGGATTGGTGTGCAGGGGTGGGGTCCAGGCTGTGGTGGATGTGGTCTCTTCACCTCCTCCCCCTTTTCCGTAGCTGGTGGCTCCTTTCCAGGCTCTGGAGACAGCGGTGCTTCTCCTTCGGGCTCTGGAGAAGGCAGTGCTTTTCCTTCGGGCTCTGGAGACAGCGGTGCTTCTCCTTCGGGTTCTGGAGACAGCGGTGCTTCTCCTTCGGGTTCTGGAGACAACGATGCTTCTCCTTTGGGATCTGGAGACACCGGTGCTTCTCCTTCAGATTCTAGAGATGGAGGTGCTTATCCCTTTGCCACTGGAGACAGTGTTTCTTCTCCTTCGGCCTCTGCAGACACTGGTGCTTCTCCTTCGGGCTCTGGAGATGGCGATGCTTCTCCCTTTGACGCTGGAGACAGTGTTTCTTCTCCTTCGGGCTCTGGAGATGGTGATGCTTCTCCTTCGGACTCTGGAGATGGAGATGTTTCTCCTTTCGACTATGGAAATGGTGAAGGTCAGGTGTAATCTCCCTCATCTCCAGCCACTAGGGGTTCTTGGGGTCCAATATCCTTACTTTCATGAGTTCCACTTTATTTATATGCAGATAACTTTATTGCGATGCCGGCGTTCTTCACCATATGTGGTCTTGTCACTTCCAGGACCTTTTCACCATCTTCTTGTATAAAATTAACAGTGTGAAGCGCTCCATTTTCTACTTTTCTAGCCACTAGCCAGCTTGGACTGAAACTGATTAACTTGATTCGTATAATCAACAGCTGTTTGGGAGGTAATGGGTTGCTTAGAGATTCTAGTCCAAGGATCAAAAGGACAACTCAATCAACATCCCTAATTAGTCCAAGTGGCAGCCCTAGATGTTGCAGGCTGGCAACCCTAGGCATTGCCGGACAGTGCAGGAACAGTCCCTCAGGACGCGATGGCAGGTGCGGACCATCAGGAGGTACCTCCAGCACCTCTGGTGGTGGAAGCAGGAGCTGCGGGTAATCTTCCTCTGGTGGTGGAAGCAGGAGCAATGGGTAATCTCCCTCTAGCAGCGGAGCCGGGAGCAGCAGGTAGTTTCCCTCTGATGGTGGAGGCAGGAAAATAAGTAGCATGCTGGTGTAAACCCAGCACAGGTAGCAATTGTTATTATTTTATGTTTTCATTCTTTGTACCTACATGTGACCATCTCCAAATTAGCAATACATTAATTATCTGGAGATGGTCACATTCTACATGAGTTTAGCAAGGAAAGGGAATATTAACCCCATCCATGCTGCAAAATAACAATAGCAAAACATTGTGTTTTGACAAACTAAACAATATGTTTTAAATAATAATACAACACATACAAATACAAAATAATACACAGACATATAAGGGCAGGGTGTTCTACACTAAAAGTAGTGCTGGGACAAATATTTTTTGACGTATTTGGATACAAAAATCAGAAGTTCTTATTTGGTACAAATTACAAAAATACCTTGTGTATATACTTATTTACCACCTGACCAGAAGTCACATAACAGTTTTAAAAATGGCAGAAGAAAAATGAGCTCAGTGTGATATGTGAGATTAATATATATTACAAAAAACACATGATCAACAGTTTGCCTCTATTTAAAAGTTTTAGACAGCAAAAAGTAAACAAACCAGATTATGTGCCTGCACGCATAGTGACCTCTACGAAAGGCCAAAAAAGCGTTGTGCTGCTTTTACAGCGAGTCAGAATCTCATGAGACAAAAAAAAAAAGGCACGCACGTAATTCTGAAATGTCTCGCTTAAACAGTGCTCAACTTGCTGGAAATGTGGAATGTAGTGATTCTTATATAGATTTTTTTTTTTTTTTGAGACTTACTGTTATGTGCAATGTAATAAACGAGAACCAAAACTGAGTTTTTTCCCCTTCATTTTACAATGCATTTCCACATTTGTTTCAAGATAGATTTCAGTTTTCATTTGCCTGTTCAGCTACAAAAAGGCACAAGTAAACCTCAAGTTATTACTTTATGAAAAATGTGTTTATGGCCACTGTTTACTGTGAAATAAACGGGAATGGCAAGGAATGGAAAAAAGTACAAAATAAACAAAATGCTTTGTCAACTTTATGTACTGTTTATTTCGGGAATAAACAAAACAATGTTTAACTTGAACTGCTACTTGGCATCCTTTGTTTTATAGCTAATTCACAGGGGTAAAGTACGGCCTACAAAACGTATTCCTTACTCCTGGGATATTTTTCTACTTTAACATCTTGTTGTAAAATAAAGGCATACACACAGTGGCCACACCCCCCTGCCCCTGCTGCTATGCTGTCTCTGCCTGCGTTCTGAGCAATATAATGGCTTTTATTACTTTTTGAAAACTAACGAATACTTAATTTATCAGCGAATAGCCTGGGTTTGTCCAAGCCCTATATAATAGGGTTAACTCTGGTAAGCCAAATTTCTACTCCCAAATTGAATTCCAAATTAAACCAGAATATAGATTTCAAGATTTAGACTACTCAACAAAAAATCTACACAAAAAACATTTCAAAAGGCTGAACGTCATACAGAACACTTTGTGCAGCTGTGTGTATTAGGCAGTATTACATTTACCCATTACTGTGTCCTTGAAAAATCCTCAAGCACTCAATTGTTTATCATTTCAATGCAGGAAAGTTTGTGCAAAACTACATAAGATTCTCTAACTTACCAGCATCTATAAAGTATGTGGGAAAAAAGACAGCTTTGCAAAAATTTTTGGTGTGGAGATAAGCTATCCAATGAAATTCACATGACTGCACTGAAGGGTTCAAACTAAACTGAACATTGTTTTTGGCCTTTTCCCACTATTTCTTCATAATAATCAACAGTGTACATCACACAGTTTAAAATAAACAGCTAACTAAAAGCCTTGCAGTCTGTCTTGTAGCCCCAAGAAAATTCTTAAGGCTTTTGGTAGTACACTTTTTATTATAAATGGTATACAGCAGGACACAGAATTACCCACATTTTAAAATATACTGTGGTTGTGGGGGCGCTTCTCAAAGTACAACTGACTTAGACTACAGTGCGGATGGTATTGTATGGTGTCCTGAAAAAAAAAAAAAAAAAAAACAAACAAAAAACCCCCCTTGATATTCCAATATGAAAGTTTATCAAAAGGACATAAAATAGGTTTCAATGGTACAGGACATTGATAAGTAAACTAAATTGCTACTGCTCCCCATTTATACATGCCAACTAGGCTTAGAAACTGTTTGAATGTCTTCTTCTTCTTTGTTTATTTAGCAGACACCTTTATCGAAGGCGACTTACAGAGACTATAGTGCAGCTATGTGTTTTATTATCAGAAACAGTTAGATATATTAATAATAATGCACACTTGTAAACTATTTTTAAATAAATGTATTATCCAATGGAAAACATTCACATTAACTTCAATAAACTTTAATCTGTGGCACTTGTTTGCATTCATATTGAATTACAGAACACATCGTCAAACATTATGTTTGGCTGAAGATAGTAGGCAACAACAAAAAATTATACATTTTAGCAGCTATCTTGTACAGGTTATAATTCCGTAACTTACACAAATACCCTTACCCTTAAATACCCTGACAGTAAGTGCTTTAGTCATTTTTACATACCTACAACTACAGCAAAACAGAAACAGAGAGCCCTATTTGCAACGCGTTAACTTGTGACGATATTTAAGACTTTATTTTTAAATCTGTTTTGATAAATTAAATAAAGTTTGGCGTTCATGAAAGTACACCAGAATATTGTTAAAGTCAGCAACACAGTAAAGAATAGTTTCATTAAAATCAAGTTTTATTTACGGTACATAATCAAAAACTCTGTAAGTATGGGCCTTAAAGTGTATTTTTTGTTTTTGTCTTTTTAATTATTATTACTTTACTAAATATACCGTCTTTATTTCAGGGTAGTTCAGTACAAAATAACAATAATAATAATAATATTGCCATATAGATCAAAAAATCTCCCGAAGAATAAAAAGGTCTGAAGATCTGACCAAAATGTCATTCACTAAGTCTTCTCAATAAACTGCTACTCTTCCAGCTGCAATTTGGTTAACATAATTACAACCTTTAAATTGTATCAGAATCAGCAATGCTATTCTCACTGATTCATATGCCTATATTATAAACATGTGCCTGTTTAAATCAACTACATAATGCACTACCATAATATGCCTTCATTTTCATAACAAGTTCAGAAGGTACTGCAGTCAAAGCATTAATTTGGATTTCAAAATGAGCAATGATAAATTGCATCTATACTTTGAAGTGCAAAAAAGCCACTACACTAAGCTAAATTATATTGTGCTTTTCTGTGTTTCTATTAATTAAAGAGCCAGTATGAGGTCCATATAAGTTATAACAATACCTTTGAGATGTATTGGACTGTTGTGTTTTTTTTCCCTGATCACCTGAAATAATTTTCAGTAGTTTTTCAACATTATAAGCCTCTATTCTTTTTGATCAGGTAGCAGCATGGTGCAACTTGATAAAAGTCAGCAGATGCACCTCATATTTCTAATTTCTAATTTCAAATGTATTTATTTATCCACCTCATATTCTCACTTGAGATTTCCAAGCTAACTTTTACAGTGAGTAGCTGCTCAGGTTGCTAGGATATGGTCTACCTGGTGTCACGTGCAGCAGTGTCACCTAGGCTAAGTGTACTCAATGGCCTATTGGCTTTAGACATGTTTCATTTTTGTATTTTAGACACCATTAAAATGTTATTTATACATTCTTGTGAAAATGCCTACTTCAATGGTGAGAACCACTGTTCGGCAGTCATCTCACACCTACTCCTAACCTGAAGCCTGAACTGTACTGTCATACTGGGATTTTGTTTAGGCTATTTGCTCATTCATTCACTTTTACTGAGCATTATGTTACTGATTTTTTTTATGTAACTTGAACTTCCATGTTATTTCCAGTGAGAATTAGTTGTGACAAAGTGAAATGCTCGTCAGTGGTGTGACATGCATTAAGGGGCAACAATTCTTGGCACACAGTGTATTAACAGTTTATCTTATGTCTTATTTAAGATTCACCTCCTGCAAAATAAACACAGAGAAATAACTAATTACAACATTTGGCAAGCCGGTTAATGATTAATATTTTGGATGGTGGATCCACTCTGATGATTGTAGTCACTTCATTCAAAATGTTCAGTACGATGCTTGAATTCTTAGGAAATTGAAGATGTGTCTATTGTACCTAGTCTCGCATTAACAAGTAAAGTTTTTGAAGGAGCTGGGACCTGAAACATAAAAAAAAAAAACACCTTGTCAAAAAAAGTAATATCAAACACTGTAATGCCAGGAGAAAGAGATATTCATTGAACATCATAACTGATGGAAGCCTTCACTTTTTACATGCACTAAATTCAATAAATTCCCCAAAACAACAAATCCTCTCAAAAAAAACCAAAAAAAAAACAAACAGATAGATACATAGTACATAGTTTTTACAAATTAAAACAAATACAGGATGGGCAGGGCTGAGTCCCTGCATGTAAAAATGTATACATTGTGTGTATACTACAGATACAGTTTTGTATGTTCTGAATTTATATTTGGCAGGGATGAGGTTAAAATCCCATACCTAGAATGTGGACATTCCTAAATTGGTTAATTCTTTGCCTATTAGGGGACTGCCATCTGTATAAAAGAGTAGCTGGGGGACAGCTCCCTGGCTTAGTTAGAGGGAAAAGGACCGGGAGCAGGTGCTCCCTGTCACTGGACTGTGATAGCATATCTTGGGTGCTGTTTTGTGTTTTGTTTTGGATTTGTTTGCGTAACTCTGCCGCAGTACTATAAAGGACATTTGCTTAATATAAAATACCAAGGTTGAATTGGTCATAACTACTGATTGTATTAGACAATTAGTGAGAAATCTCCAGCTGCTTCATTGAGCAAAAATAACTCATACACAGCTAAAGGATGCTATGTTATAAATCAAGTGGGTTTGTAAGAGGTATAATATACTGTATATGAAAATTTTAAGGTTCACATCAAGTTAGTGGGGTTTGTAGCCTCGCTATGAGAGGTGCCCCCACTGATAATAGCCCTACTGACAACAGGCTGGTATCTACAAAGCAAAAACTGGGAACTAAAATGCTGATCCAGTTTACTGTACACTACAGTATATACTATATGTAAGGATATAAAATGAGCAAAAACATGTTTAAAGAGATCTCTCAGACATAGAATACTTTTTCAGATATCAGTAAACATACAGTACTCCAGTCTATGATTCCAATATTACGAATCACATTATTAAGCACAGATATGAGGCTTCTGGTACTTGCCTACCCTTGATTTAGGAAGAAAAAACTAATTTACAAAGCACCTCAACCACCTGCACATCTGACAGTCCAGTGTGTTGCACACTAGTTTTTTTTTTTATAGACAGAAACTGACATTTTCCTTAACAAACCTGTTCTTTACAACACTGAACTGTTCAAACAACAGTAGGTTTATGTGTGTAATAAAAATGAAGAATCACTATAATGATATCATTAAGACAATTCTATTAGCATTTCAGTTAGTCTTCCTGACCCTATCTTGTTTTCTGTGAGGAGTCACGTGCATCGCAATGGTATTAAACCTTACTTACCCTTTTCAGCCGTGCTGCACCGGGGCCTGTGCGGATAGCCTCCAGCAGAGCTTCCCTTGTTTGCTCAGGGTTACTAGGTGAATTTGTAGAAGAGTTTGAGTGATAAACTTTTGTCATGACAGATGGAGGAGGAGCAGAAGGAGGGGGAGGAGGGGGTGAGAATGATGGAGGAAAAAGAACAGCTTCAGTGTTTCTGTGATTTTCTCTTACTGGTATGCTTTTAATGGCATGAAGTTCTGCAGATGCTGCCGATGTGGTCTGTGGATTAAACAAATGGCAGTCTTGACTTAAAACCTGTGTATACTTTTTCAAGGTAATATATTAAAACAAAACACTTGCTTCATTTCGCAGACACATAGACATGCAGGCAACTACATTAACTTACAGAAGCTGATTTCCTCCGAGTAGCTCTAACTCCATTAAGACTCATTTATTAAAACCAATGGCCTATACGAACATGCCACCTGTTGATGGTGTTGAAAACACAAAGGGCTGCGAAAGCTAAAGTGAAGACTCAACATGTACTCAAGATTGCAATCCGTGAGATGCCAATTTTGGATTTACAGTAGCTAATGATTCAACAACAACAACATCATCGTCATCATCATCATCATCATCATCATCATCATTCAGGTTACCCAACATTGCTGTTCTACTAATTTCTTCCAATAACCTTAATGGATGATTAGCATCTAAACAGATTCATAGTACACAGAGAACATCAGTACAGGAGAATGAAAACCCTGTAAAACAGCAATATATTTGATAAAAACCCAATCCACAGTTGTGTCGCATAAGGCTCAGCGCCATTTTCTTTTCAGGCCTGCTGCATTGGAGTGAATGCAGCGACCTTGAAAGGTAATGGTTACATTTCGATTTCAGGGAACCTTGCAAGTACGAAATTTAACCATTACCTAATGGGATACAATATCCAAGCCATCGCAAGTGAAGGACTTGCAGCACCGGCAGTTGTGCTAAAAGGGAAAACAAGCTGCTTTTAGCATTCAGGCAGAGGACCGATAAAGAAAGATGGCATATAGTCCACAGTACAGTGAGGGAGGGCCCTCATACAGTGTATATTCTCCAAGGTTACACTGAGTAACCTCAGCATTTAACACCAGAAGTCCAAGAGATGTGTGGCTAACAACACCAGGACTTAAAGTGGAACAATAACAAAAATGTGTTAAAGAACAGAATGAGTGGCTGCTCTTAACACTGGTCCCAAAACCAGGGTTCTGCTGATCTACATCATTCAGTCGGGAATCTGGTAAAAGTATGAGGCCTAGCTCAAACTGCAGTGTTGCAAATGTCTGTGACAGATACACCCTCAAATAGCGGCCCTTTGTGGTGACTAAAGACTTTTCTGGTAGGGGCAGTTTGGCCAGATTGTATACAATCCTGATCGTGTCTGCAATCCGATATTTAGATAGGGCTTACCCATGGAACAAACCCGAAGCAAATAAACAATTGCTCTGATTGCCTCCAACTCGAGGTGCGGTCAATATAATACACCAGTGCCCTAACCAGACAGAGCTTATGGAGCTTTCTCTCCCTGTCAGACTGGAAAGGAGGTGGAGGGAAGGTCTCCAATTCCACTGACTGGTTGATATGGAAAGCAGAAATGCTTTTAGGTAGAAAAGCAGGATTAGTGTGAAGAGTAACCTTAGTTCTGGCCTACACAAAAAAATAAACAGGCTTTTGCTGTTGAGAATGCTTGCATTTCCCCTACCTGCTTAGTGGAGGTAAGAGCAAGCAGGAAAGCTGTCTTTAAGGACAAGAATTTCAGCTCTTGCTGAATGTATGGGCTTAAATGGTGGTTTTGTAACTGCATCTAGCACTACATTAAGACGCCAGCCCTTTCTAGGGGTACGTAACCTCTGAGCACCCTTCAAAAACTGTCCTGTCAGGAAGTGTGCTCTAGGGCGACTGAGTCAATTTTAATGTGGTAAGCTGAGATTGCTGCCAGGTAAACCTTAAGCGGGGATGGAGATTTCCCCTCATCAAAGAGGCTTAGTGGTCCAATGGTTAAAAAAAACGGCTTGATACCAGGAGGTTCTGGGTTTAAATCCCCACTCAGACACTGACTCACTGTGTGTGACCCTGAGCAAGTCACTTAACCTTCTTGGGCTCCGTCCTTCGGATCAGATGTAAAACTGAGGTCCTATTGTAAGTGACTCTGCAGCAGCAGTTGTTGATGCATAGTTCACTCCCTAGTCTCAGTAAGCATTTTGGATAAAAGCAACTGCTTTTATGACTAATTCATCATAATTACTATTAATAAAAAGCCGTTAACATTGGCAGTGTCTCTGTAGCGCAAAAAGCTGACTGGGAAAAAAAAAAAAAAAACTAGCGCTGGGTTTCTGAAAGAAAAACTAAAAACAATTTGAAACTAGCAAAAAATATATAGACTATTTATAAAATATAGCAAGAATTTAAGATTGACTCTTGAAGAGTCGAGCAGCAAGGGAGAGAGTGTGAACTTAGCCACAACAAGGTACTGAATCCCGGAGAAGGGGCAGGGAGAGCAGTCGGTTTCGCACAGGGCACACAGCTATGGAGGGTACTATCAGAACCTAAAGCAAAGAGATTTGTCGCTTAAAAAGCACAGTTATTTCAAATCATGAATTAAGAGAAAGAAAAAGTTAATTAAATCAACGTATCTCTGTAGTTATGACTTAGTCAGAGCTCACTCCTTCCTCAGGCACAGGCTGAAAGAGAAAATGGCGCTAAGCCTTATACATCACTCGTTTTCACCTCCTGGGGGCAGAGACAACGTCTAACGCGTACAAGGCTCTTAAAGGAGCAACTCTGATATAAGTGCTCAGGTAATTTGGGCTATAAGAGGTTATATCTCATTAGGTAACGGTTATATTTTGTATTTGAAAGGGAACCAAGTTAATCACAGTTCAATGTCTTTTTTTTCAACTCCATTTTTGTTACCTTTCTTAGTCTTGTGATACCGTTTTGAGATCTGATGGCTGATAAAAGTGCTGATCGTTCATTCTCCTCCTCAACAAAGGAAGGTTTCTTCTGAGTGTAATTTCTTGTAGTATCAGATGTCTGAAACAATAATGAATTTGAAGGTCACTGGCAACAATAAATAAATACTAAACTACAATATTAAAATACAAACGTATTTGCTTTTGACTTGGCAACAAGGTAATAAAACCATATGCAGTATCTGGAAAATTATGTCAATGAACGACAGAAAATAATGCAGCAATAAAAAAAAAACAGGGTACTTAAAATCATGGACTATGTTTGTTATTTATTCATTTATTTTTTAAATCAGCATTTTATTAGACTATACACAAATGCAACCTCTAAGGTCTCTAGGAGGTTAGAACTTTGGAGAACATGTTTACATAAAACCTCTACAAGATACCCTCACCCTACCTTATACTTGTTTGGTATGTGAGTAAGCATAGTAGATATCCAAACAGGGAATACAATAAAAAGCAGCAAAGCCACTTGCATTTGAAAATTTACCTTTCTTAACTTGTCTTTTCCTTCACTTCCTTGGATAGATTCCATGAGTAAACTATGCAAAGAAGTGTCCTTTTGTACTGGCTTCAAGGCAACAGGCTTGAACGTTTTGACAGGACCAAATACACCACCATTGGCCTGAAGACTGGGTTTGGCTTCATTAGTTGAAGGCGTCTCTGAAAGCCACATTTCTGTTTTCTGTGATACAGATTCCATATTAGCATGAGGTGCATGTGAACTCGTCTGGTAAGTTGAAGGGTAACGGTAAGACCTATTGGAAGATGAATCTGGTTTTAAAGGAGCCACAAATGACTGAGAAGACGCACTTGTTGGGGACTTAGGGGATGGATGAAATTCTAAGCTTTTCATCTTCCTGTTTTCATGTACAGTGATGGTGTGTGCTTCACTCTGTATAGGGTTTGGCATGTCACTCTTAGTTCTCTCCTCTGTGGAAACACTTTCTTTAAAGGCAGGTCTGGTGGACTGAGACAGGGTAATATACTGATTAGGAAAACTCAGTGGTCTACTCTGATTCACAGATGACACAGTTAGCCCTGGTTCTTTTGCTTTTGATATGGCCGAAGAGGCTCGAACATGTTTAATGCTGTTTGATTCTCTATATTCATGATGGCTGGTGTCTGGGAAATCTTCTCGGATTGCTGATTGCTGGTTAAAGTTTGTAGACATTTGTATTTCATTTTCTTGGATGCTTTCACCGTTATTTTGAGCTGAATCATGGAAAGGCTCAGGTCTGGGTGTGGGCATCCCTGTGTATTTTGCAATCGCAGATGCCAGATACTGACTGGAGGTTCTTCTAAAAGGTTTCAGAAAAGGAGGGTCTGCCTTAGGCCCAATATTTGATGACAAGGATGATTTGGGTGGTTGGTATGTTAACCCTGGGATAACGGGCCTTTTCGGGTCTCCTTCAGTAAAATCTCTTACCACATCTCCTTTTAATTCCTTTGGCTTTACTGATTTTGCTTCCTCAGAAGGCCTCAGCTTGCTACCAGGCTGCAAGCACTGTGGTTTTGTGATGGCCACTCTGTTTGTGGTATCCAGCTCTGTTTGTTCTGCTGAGTTCCAAAATGCCTTTGCTTTCCCAAGTAGCGAATCTTCTTCGTCATTACTATCTCCTGAGGAGCTGTGTTTAATAATGTCAGTGGCATCTGGCTTGATGAGGTTGCCTTGGGCATCTATTTTGATTGCCCCTGATACTAAAGACCCTCCTTCTTTTCGATACAGTTTAACAGCAGGTTTTGGTGGGACAACAGTGAAAGTGTTCATGCCAATTCTTGAAACAAAATCACATGGTATCTTACTTTGTGCAGTTTTCCATTTAGCGGATGACTGCGATCTCTCTGGTCCTTCATGGTATTTGTTGCTACCTAAGTATTCCGTTGCTTTCACTTGGTTACTAGATTGAGTTTCTGCATCCCCAATTTCTTTATTTAACATCTTCTGTTGTGTGGAAATCACCTGTGTTTTCTTAAAACTGCCAAGCAGTTTATCTTCGTGATTGTCACTTTTTCTATGAGTTTGGTCTTTGAGCTTTACCGATGAAACTTTATGAGGGCTCACACTGTCTGTATTTGTAATGGGACTAAGTTGGTCTGTTGACATCAAAGCATCAAAAAGATTGATCCTAATTGTAGGTTCTTTGTCAGATGTGCCAGCGTTGTTATTTTTGTTTTCTAGGTCACTCTTTAAATATTTTTCAGTTTTTGTTTCCTCCTCTGTTTTTGTTTTATTTACTTCGTAATCAGTCATGCTGCACCTGTATTCCTCACACACTTTGTCTATTGCAGTCACTGGTATTGTCATCTCTAATTGAGAAACAGGCTCTTTACCAAGATAAGATATCTCAATCTTCTCTTTAGAGAATGTTGACATTTCTGTGGCACAGTCTACATCTTCTATTTCTGCTTAAAGACAAACACAATAAAACATGTTTAATAACAAATAAGGTAAAGCACTGTAATAGCAATAGTTAACCAAGTGTGACAGGGTGTGTTAAGTGTTAACCAGCTCTGTCACTGGCTTCTCAGCTCAGACGTGCCACTGCAGGAACAGCTTGGACGGGAGAAGTGCTGTCAGTCAACTAATTGAACAGCTCGGACAATCGACAGGAGAAGTGCTGTTAGTCAACTAATTGAACAGGATGGTTGGCCAAGGTTTGGTTGACCGGGAGTCCCGGATTGGCTGGGGTGGGTGGGGGGGGGGGGGGGGGGGGGCGTTTAAAAAGAGGCTACACTACACACCCTTACTCTTTTGGAATATCTTGTTCCAGGTCTGCCGATAGTAGTGACTTATTTCAATCACAGAAACAAAGCAAATACATTAAGTTTACACAGCATTAACTTGTTTAAAGTTGCACATGATAAAGAAAGGACAGAGAGACAACATACAGATACAGAAGTGGCGCTTCTGTTATGCTCTCCATATACTGTATGTAAATATTTTCACTTGTAATAATTGTCTTGAAAATAAATTGCTACAGTCCTCGTGAAAATAAATGTAGTACTCCATTGTATCTGCAAAATAGGATTTTCTTTTTAATTCATATATTTGTTTATTATTAATTTACAAATCATAACGTTAGTTTCTTATGTTTTGTCGTTTTTTCATCTTAGGTTCTTTTTCTTTTCTTTTACTTTTCTTTCTATGTCAGTCAAGTGCACAGAGTTGCTACTTAGGATTACTTTGCTTTTTATAGTGTGTTGAATTGTTTCTGTTCATGATTGCGCCACTTAACGCAGTGCTCAATTGTTTATTTGGGACCCCATTGCACTGTCATCAGAATTGCTTCGGCAAATATGTTAATGATACCACACCCCGAAATTTATGCCGACATGTGGTGATGGGGCAGGCGCTATATAACGGTGCAGGACATGTCTTCAGAATACCATTTCAGCACAGTGTGGTTTTTTTTTACGTCTCCGCTCCATTTTTGTGCTAGAATCGGGGGCAAGCGATGTTTGCGCTTGCGCTCACATTTGCGCTGTGATCAGAATACAGCCCATTATCTAAGGATTATTTCAAACCTGCTAAATCAGCCTCCAGATCTGCCAGAGTCTGGTGCAGCTGAGTTGTGATGTACATGTCTTCATCATACTGATTGCCCTCTCCGAGACTCATGCCACTGTTCTGCCTAGATGAAGACATTATGAAAACACTGATATATAAAACATTCAAGAAATGACAATCATGAAACTAGCAGCATTGTTGGAATTTAAACTTGGGCACTTTAGTGAACAAGACTAAAGAAATGTCCTAGTTCAGAAGGCAAACATGTATTTTTCAATACAGAGTGTGGGTTATCAAGTTAACTCACAAGTGGTGCAGATAAACATTAGAATAAATACATGAGCATGACCTTTAGCATTCTATAAATTTGATTGGGGTGAAAACGCTGACAGTTGCGTGATAAGACAAAGTACCTGTTACTTGAAGTCCATGCATTGCTACCTTCTTCGCTGTCACTAGAGAAATCCTGGGATGTGGCTGAGCAGACGTCTGTGTGACATGGCACATCAGCTTCACTGGAGCACTGACCCAGGGACAGCTGTCGTCCCATTCTCAGACTGCTATTAGGAGAGGTGGGGTGCACCATGTCTGAAGGTGGGCTGACGATGCCAGAGTCCTCAGTGGTACCCTCTGAGGCAGTGCAGGTATTGTCAGGAAAGCTTCCACTGCTCGCCATGGATACCGTCTCCAACTCTTGCAGGCCTTGTAATTCCATGTCATTCTTTTGTTCGAAATGGCTATCCTGCACAGATCTCAGCCAAGCTGAACATACACGTAAAGAAGACTCCAGTTACATTAGGTTAAATAATGGGTGGGTTACCCTATAGGTATTTTACATTAGGCAAACATGTAAAACAGCAATTGGTTGGAAAATGTGCATTTTTCATTTGTTTTAATGTTTATATTCCAGTAATGTAGAATAAATAGGCATGATGTTTTTATATATATATATATATATAAAATGAATTGAACTGTAATGCAATTTGATTTCTTGAAGATTCGGACAAGTTTTATTACAATAATCTAAAGTTGTGTTTTAAGTACTATTAGACATGCTACTGGTCTCTAGTACATTTTTTAATAAAGTAAAACATTTCTCTAACCTCAACAGAAGAGTATTTCAGCATTTGAGAGTTTGACGTGATACCCAGATATTTGCAATGCTTGTACAATAACAAAATAAAAAATAAAAAAACTTTAAGACAACCTTGCTAGAGACTTTGGATTTTCTTCAAGCTAGCACTATTATTATAATGATAAATATTATTATATTTTCAAAGTCTCAGTGTACATACTATGTTAGTTTTTTGCTAAAACTAAAAATGGAGTGCTATTGCTTGAATAAATCGAAATTTAGCACAGTTTCCAACAAAGCTGAAATACATTGAGTGAAATTCAAGAAACTAAAATAAGATGTTAAAACAAATATACATGCAGGGTTCATGAAACAGCAGGATAGGACAGAGATGGATGGAAATGATGTGGCTCTATGCTACTGAAACTATTTTAATCTATAGCTGAAATGAATTAACTTAATTTAATCAAAAACACTTTTTTTTTTTTTTTTTTTTTTTTATCAAATGATGATTTTCATCTTTTCAGTCCGTAAGCTTTTTTGGACGACACAGTACCAGATATTCTTAACTTATGCTCAGATCCTCTTTTAACACCTAAAAGAAGGAATCTATGTGATCTTGAAAACTTCTTTTTTACTTTTTTTTAAGTACCGGAGTACTTTTCTTCCTTTGTTATGAAGGGTGTGTGCTGTACCTGTACATTCACAGTGCCTTTATCTATGGAATCCATTTTACACACATACATGCCAATGGAAAATTCAGTCAAGCATTCAAGTCAGTCTTAATTTTTACATGCCAAAAAAAAAAAAAAAAGGATTTTGCAAGATATGTCTTAGTATACAGTCAAACGTTTTCAACTGGTTATGAAAACATACACTTTATTAAACAAATCTGTCAATACATGATATATTTATGTAAATACATTTTTTTTTATTCAGGACTGTTGAATACTGCTGTATATAGTTTGAGTTTTGAATAGAAGAAAGACTAATTAAATATCTGAATGTATTTTGGTTGCAGATCATAAGAAAACTCATCCATTATATAAAATACTATGGGCCTCATTTATGAAGCAGTGGAAATTTTGCCGGACTTGCAGGAGGAAAACTGAGATGACTGCACATGGTATTTCCCAAAGTGTCACGCCCTATTTACTAACTAATTAGAAGCAAAAATACTGGTTGGAAAAATTCGAATTGGCATACAAATTGTGGGATGGCAACAGGTCTGAAGTTGCTCCTGGTATTTATTCTATTGACACAGGTGAAAGAACATACTTACTAGTGGCTGTAGGGATAATAAATATGAGAGAGATAAAAGAAAATATGTTTAAATAATTTAGTTTCAGTTTAAACTAATATTTTATTATCTACACGTCCTACCACAATGTGAAGCCTACAACGCATCAGCATGGTGATATTCTGTAATGTGATATTCTGAAATATGATACTTTACAATGTGATATTGTGTAATGTGATACTTTCTGCTGTGATATTTCGTAACAATTGTAAGTCACCCTGGATAAAGGAGTCTACTAATAAATACATAATAATAATAATAATAATAATAATAATAATTTGTTTTGTACTGTATTGCATGTATGATAAACAAACAAAAAAGCCTGCTATTCAATGGATTTTACTACTGTACTGTCTAAGCCTATTGTACATATATCTATATCTGTACATAATGTAATGTGTACAAACACATTAATGTTATTTTAATATGCCCTATATATATATATATATATATATATATATATATATATATATATATATATATATATATATATATATATATATATATATATATATATATATACACGCACACACACACTAAATATACAAATAACGAACTGTATACATAGGTACCAGATTCATCATTAATTCTTGCAACGTAACCTCTCAACTTTGTTAATCCCAGAAAGAACCTATAGAAAAATTACACTGTAACTATGTTTAGTTACAATTTTAGTAACTACTGTATCTGCCATTTCAAATCAGTATAAAGCTTCCGCCGCCTTTGCGCTCCGCTTTGCGGGAGCATTCAGTCGGAGGAATGCTTGGGTCATTTTTGTCTCCGCAAAAAATCCTTGTCAGACCTTCATGAATAACTCATGAATGTATGGTAGCGCATTATCTGTGTTTAACATGCTGCTTTGCTCATGTAAACATCATCAATTCAATGCAAATGGGGCGGTAGCACTATTCCGTCAGACCAGAAACAGGAAATAAACAAAAAGAGAGGTGGAGTTTGGTGGAGCTGAGCAAATGGCTTCGCTCAGCATTTAATGAGTGAACAGAACAGACAGAAAATAAATGTTTGTAACAAACAAAAAACACAGGACACGGCACTGGTAGCCAAAATAAACAGACAAACAAAACGGACTACACAGACAAAACATGGTGAGCTTCTTTTTAGCGATCATTATTATTCTTATTATTATCTTTACCTCCGTCTCCAATCCCGTTCTCCATTCACCGAACACACAACCCAGAGTATGTGAAAACATGCAGCTTTTATGCAGCTGCACCGAGACTCGACTGCTAATCAATCATTCAATTGGAGTCGTGGTACAACTGCACGTGAATTAATAAAGTGCAATTCCCCGTGCTCACATATTATTTTTTACTTGCACGTGAAGTGCTGTGCAATCCTTGTGCCTAAATACAAATATACATTTTAAACACTTGTGTTACACAGACCCGTTTATATCCTGTGTACCAATGACCTTGCACCAACATTAACACACAACATATAACAGAAAATATACACAGGGGTGGGAACTTTGCCACATATACCCCCCATTGTGCAAAGCACACATGGCCTCATTTGCCACCTCCCCCCTTAAAAACCCCAAAGTCTCGCTCAAAGTCCTGGGCCAAGAATAGGGACTTTAAGGGGTTGATAGGCGGTAATGTTGCCAATAGCCAGGCTGCTACTGGCCATGCTGTCAGCTAACGTGCTGACAGTGGGGCAAATCTCTCCTCCCGCTGTACCACTCGCAGTGGAAATGCTGCCAATGGTGTGGCTGTCAGCAGACATGCTGACAGCTCCCAGACTGACTCCTTCACCCATGGCAAGTCCAGCAGCGGAAAAGCTGCTGGGGTTGGTGGTTTCCAGACCTCCCCCAAGATCTCTGGCAGCGAAACTGCTGCAGAGGAAGGTAGTCTCCTGACCTCTCCCCCCTTTTTCATAGCCGGCAGCTCCCTCTGGTGGGGCTCCGGCCACACTGACCCCTGCGGCCAAGCAGAACCGACTGCGACCCCTGGCGAAGTAGTTTCAGCGACCCCAGGCGATGCGGAGCGGCTGGCAAACCCAGGCGAAGCAGTTCCAGCGACCTCAGGCAATGCGAAGTGGCTGGAAACCCCAGGTGAGGCGGAGTGGCTGGCAACCCCAGGTGATGCCAGGCAGGCATCCTTGGGCGAAGCGTGGCAGGCCTCCTTGGGCGAAGTGAGGCAGGCATCCTTTGGTGAAGCGAGGCAGGCACCCTTGGGGGAAGCGAGGCAAAGAGTCAGGGCAAGCTGGTGTGCAGGTCTTGGCCCTCTTCTCGGCCACTGCGGATGGGTGGTTCTTCCCCGTGCTTCCCTCAGCAGCCTATGCAAGGGCTGCTGAGGACCACCAGCATCTAGTCCGGGTCCTTCTGGTGAAGGGAGAAGCAGTTCCTGCTCCTCTCCACCTGATGGTGATGGAGGTAGAGGCAGCTCCAGCTCCTCTCCTCGTGATGGTGGGGGAAATTATACCAGCAGGCATTCATCCTCTGCTGGTGGGGGAAGTGATACCCGCAGGCATTCATCCTCTGCTGGTGGGGGAAGTGATATCAGCAGGCATTCATCCACTGCTGGTGGGGGAAGTGATACCAGCAGGCATTCACCCTCTGCTGGTGGACAGGAACCCAGCAGGCATTCACGCTCTGCTGGTGGACAGGGACCCAGCAGGCATTCACCCTCTGCTGGTGTACAGGAACCCAGCAGGCATTCACTCTCTGCTGGTGGACGTGGCGGAGGCAGAGGAAGCTCCTGCTGCTCTGCTCCTGCCGATGGAGGTGGCGGAGGTGTATAGTCTTCTGGTGGCGGAGGTGGGAGCAGCCTGTAGTCTTCTGGCGGCGGAGGTGGGAGCGGCCTTTAGTCTCCTGGCGGCAGAGGTGGGAGCGGCGTGTAGTCTACCCTTATTACAGGGGACTGGTGCAGCTCTCCCTCACTTGCAGGGGAAGGTGATGGAGACAGAGGAAGCACCTGCTCCTCTCCACCAGGTGGTGACGGTAGGGGAAGTGATACCAGCAGATGGGAACAGCTCCCTCTCGGGCTTTGGATTCCCGCGGTCCCCCTGTCTAGGCGCTGGACTCTCGTGGTTCCCCTGTCTGGGTGCTGGAGATCTGCTGTTCTATTTATAGCTGCCTCCAGGTAGCAGAGGACCAACTCCACACCTTCCTCCAGGGAGTTTGGGGTGTGTTCCCTCTCGTACGCCTCTCATCACTCCCTGTCTATCAGCCACAGGACCGAGATGGCTATGGGCATGGACTGTGCCTCCAGCCCAGCATTGTCCCGGATCCAGTCCCTCAGCCTGACAGCGTCTTTTGACTTTTTTTTTTGTGTGTTTTTTTTGTTGTTTTTTGTTTTTTTTAAACAAGAAATTGAGGTTCCTGATCCTGACTCGTCTTCTTGATTGTTTCATTTTCTCCAAAATGTAACACTGGCAATCAGTGAGGATTTCTACGCGGGAAAAGTTTCCTTCCATTAAAAGGGTTTACCATAGTAAAAACATAACAAAGTGTAATAAGGCATTGTGAAAGCATGGCAAATCATAGTTAAGCACAGCATTTTGGTAAACTGGTTTAAATGCCATGGTTAAAACTTAAAAATGACCATGCAAATTTATTGGAGTAAACTGTTATAACAGTTGTTAGAATACAAAGAATGCATCATTCATGGGACCTCAAAAAAATCACCCAACACCACTTTAACCATTAACCATATTCTTAATTACATAAACTGCGACCAACCATTACTTAGCTTCTCTCCGACCGGAGTACTTTTCTTCCTTTGTTATGAAGGGTGTGTGCTGTACCTGTACATTCACAGTGCCTCTATCTATGGAATCCATTTTACACACATACATGCCAATGGAAAATGCAGTCAAGCATTCAAGTCAGTCTTATTTTTTTACATGCCAAAAAAAAAAAAAGATTTTGCAAGATATGTCTTAGCATACAGTCAAACGTTTTCAACTGGTTATGAAAACATACACTTCATTAAACAAATCTGTCAATACATGATATATTTATGTAAATACATTTTTTTTATTCAGGACTGTTGAATACTGCTGTATACAGTTTGAGTTTTGAATAGAAGAAAGACTAATTAAATAGAAATATCTGAATGTATTTTGGTTGCAGATCATAAGAAAACTCATCCATTATATAAAATACTATGGGCCTCATTTACGAAGCAGTGGAAATTTGGCCGGAATTGCAGGAGGAAAACTGAGATGACTGCACATGGTATTTCCCAAAGTGTCATGCCTGATTTACTAATTAGAAGCAAAAATACTGGTTGGAAAAATTCGAATTGGCATACAAATTGTGGGATGGCAACAGGTCTGAAGTTGCTCCTGGTATTTATTCTATTGACACAGGTGAAAGAACATACTTACTAGTGGCTGTAGGGATAATAAATATGAGAGAGATAAAAGAAAATATGTTTAAATAATTTAGTTTCAGTTTAAACTAATATTTTATTATCTACACGTCCTACCACAATGTGAAGCCTACAACGCATCAGCATGGTGATATTCTGTAATGTGATATTCTGAAATATGATACTTTACAATGTGATATTGTGTAATGTGATACTTTCTGCTGTGATATTTCGTAACAATTGTAAGTCACCCTGGATAAAGGAGTCTACTAATAAATAAATAAATAATAATAATAATAATAATAATAATAATAATAATAATAATAATAATAATTTGTTTTGTACTGTATTGCATGTATGATAAACAAACAAAAAAAGCCTGCTATTCATTGGATTTTACTACTGTACTGTCTAAGCCTATTGTACATATATCTATATCTGTACATAATGTAATGTGTACAAACACATTCATGTTATTTTAATATATATATATATATATATATATATATATATATATATATATATATATATATATATATATATATACATACACACACACACACACACTAAATATACAAATAACGAACTGTATACATAGGTACCAGATTCATCATTAATTCTTGCAATGTAACCTCCCAATTTTGTTAAACCCAGAAAGAACCTACAGAAAAATTACACTGTAATTATGTTTAGTTACAATTTTAGTAACTACTGTATCTGCCATTTCAAATCAGTATAAAGCTTCCGCCGCCTTTGCGCTCCGCTTTGCGGGAGCATTCAGTCGGAGGAATGTCTGGGTCATTTTTGTCTGCGCAAAAAATCCTTGTCAGACCTTCGTGAATAGCTCATGAATGTATGGCAGCTCATTCTCTGTGTTTAACATGCTGCTTTGCACATGTAAACATCATCAATTCAATGCAAATGGGGTGGTAGCACTATTCCGCACCTTTCATTTTGCATCCCCTAAATCCTTGTTTTCTGCATGGAAATGGGATTAGTAAATAGGACGCTGTCACAAAGACGGCCAGAGTGGGTGACGTCAGACCAGAAACAGGAAATAAACAAAAACAGGTGGAGTTTGGTGGAGCTGAGCGAATGGCTTCTCTCAGCATTTAATGGGTGAACAGAACAGACAGAAAATAAACGGTTGTAACAAACAAAAAACACAGGACACGGCACTGGTAGCCAAAATAAACAGACAAACAAAACGGACTATACAGACAAAACACGGTGAGCTTCTTTTTAGCGATTACACTATGTAACACAATTTTTGTTCCTGGGTAGTAAGTGTTATTTCCTAATTGCTTATGCCTCAAAAGTATAGAAAATGGCTATTATTCCCCAAAGACTTTGCTTTTATGACCAGGACAGTGATATTTCAAAATATCACTATTTCCAGTGGGAACCGTTCACATAATGTCAGTAAAAAACAACATATGAATCCAAATTAACATGTATTTATACTAAAGTAATACAAAAATGACTACAAAAGATTTAGAAGTGAGTAGTTTTTCGAGATTTATGATTATACTGTAAATACTGTTATGATTATACGTAAAGTGCTGTGCAATCCTCGTGCATAAATACAAATATACACTTTAAACACTTGTGTTACACAGACCCGTTTATATCCCGTGTACCAATGACCTTACACCAACATTAACACACAAAATATAATAGAAAATACACAGAGGCTGGCAATTTGCCACAGACTGAACTGTGCACGGCAATCATGTTTTGCGTACGGTAAATGCTTCATAAATGAGGCCCTATATATAAAAACTATTTTAACTATTTTAAATTGCTAGAAATAAATTAATTCAGATTTTTATTTCCATTCCTCCCTCAGTTAAAGCAATTCAATTTGTGGCACTGGTTAGAATGACATGTTGGACTTGCTGAATTATAGCTGGGAAGGGCTGCAAACAGATGGAACATAGATCTGACTCAGTTTAACAACCAGACTGTAGGAGACAATTGTCAGCTTTAAGCTGCCTCCCTCCCTTGGGCATATATAACAACCAAGCTTTTCCACGAAGAGACCATAGATTATTATAACTATGTATTTCATTTTGCTTCTGAATTACAGATGCCCTTTTACTGTTGTCCTAATACAATGTTGTAATATCAATAAATAAATACTATCCCAGCTGCTGCAATGTTCACTTGGAAAGACAAGTGCTAGCTCATCCGCACAAAACCCAAGCAGGGTGGAGGCTTGGAAATAATGAATTTACTTGTTAGGTCTGATTTCTACTCAAACCCAAAATTGAACATGTTTATTAAATTACGGGGTGTAAAATATAAACTGTACTATTGTTTTCATATTTTATTATGGGGTCTTATTTGACCAAATATATTTTGAGGCTTTGGATCCACTAACCCTGCACCAAAAACTCTACTGCTGCCACTACTGCAAAAGAAAGAAAAATGTGTACAGAAGTATATATTGTTAGGCAGCTTTTCTTCTCACTGAATATGATTTTAGATACACTGGTATTGATAGCTTGTGTTTCCAAGTCCTAAATGCTACAGTATGTATATGCAACAAGGCAGAGGCTGGATGCAAACCACAAAAACTTTTTATACAGTATAAATGATATCTCACATCAGTAAACTTTGTTTAAAGATATTTACAGATATATACTACTTTAAATAATGCTGTATAAAGAGGTTCTTTCTGTTTATTTTGTTATTAATCTGAAAACATTTAAGCATTCGTGGCAGTCAGTATTAAGTAAATGTTTGCATTAAGCACACTACATTTTCATTAAAGACATTATGAATAACAATAACAATTTGGCAAACACAGTGTGCAATATATTTTCTTTACTCGAGTTGAAAGTTTGCACAACTATATACAAAATGACAGTGGTCCTGAAGGAAAAACCAGAGCAAAATAAAATGTTAGCATAAATTCCAAAACAGAAAGTGGGAGGGTGCTCAATTACAGTGATCTTGGACAGCAAAGTGCATTGTCTTTGCACAGTCCTTGGTATGTGTTTTTTTTTTTTAAATACATTTTATTTTTATTTTATAAACAGTAAATTAGAATACAGTAGCCATACAGTAGCAAAGACAAAACGGTGTTGCGAGTGTAAAACTGTTTAGTCCAAAAATATTTTGACTTTGCTGTCCAGGACCACAGCAGCTGAGGGAATGTTCCTCCAATTGCAGATCTGTGATCACTTTCCCACCACTACGTAGCACCTGCCCATTTGAGTGTTCCAGTTCCCTTTTCAAAGTTCCTTCTGTTTTGGAATTTGTTTGGAAGTTGCTATCTTTTTGTTTGTAAGTTGCTCACACCTTTGGTTTATAAGTCGATACATTTGAATTTGTAAATGGCTAACTTTTTGTATTTCGCTAACTTATTTGCTTGTGTTTTGCACTTCAGAACCACTCTAAAAAAAATTGAATAAAACACTTCAAATTTTTCAAATAAAAAAATAAACAACTCCGATGTTTTTATTTAAGAGCTAGTGTGATGTCTGTTTCTTACCAAAGTTTGCACTTCATACTGGAGAAATACATTAGTAAACCTAGTGTTGTATCTAAAAAACACAGACTTTTTTTTGCACTGGTAAAAACATGTTAATTAAAACCTGTGGCTGCATCGAGTGACACTTTCAATTTAACCATCAACAATCATTAGCATAAAAAAAACTTTACCCAAAATACTTTACATTTTAAGATCTTCTATTAAAATGATGGATGATTAGACATTTTCCTACAGGAGAGACTATATAAATCAATTGGCTACAAACAGCCCTGTGTCCTTCAATAAAAGTGCTTGTTATAAATTGAGACTGGATTTAAAAGGTCTAACGTTTTAAAATGACAGTATTTTTTGTAACATACGAGGACCACACATTTACACAACACCCTATAACCAACATTTACTGATTAAAGCTTTAGGGTGAATAAATAAGGCACAAACATGCAAAAGTTAATTACCTCATTCCTTCTATGATATACGTAAAACAATAATTAAACCAGAACGTTTTTTTAAGCTCCTTTCTTGTACCGTCTACTAACATTGTTTAACCAGCTATCAGATTTATTTGTCCTCACAACCTGGTTCCCTTCATTTCAGAGCCTTCTCGTAAACATTAACAACAATTCAGTCAATAGCTCTTCACCACAGCATCCATATTACATTTACAGCTCCTTTCTTACAAATGCAATCACATCATCTTCCACTTTCACTGGTTCAAACAGTTCATAAAAATGTGTCTGGTCTTGCTAATAATTTGCTGAAGGCAGTGTAAAATATATGGTGCAAGTAGTATACTGTACAAATCGAATATGTTTACAAAATGTTTCTAAAATCCATGAAATGCAGGGCTGCCATGAAGCCGCTTATGGTATATTCACACATACCTTGGCTTATCTAGAAAAAAGCCACTTGGAACATGAAGAAATAACATTTTTGAAGCCAGTATCACATAATCAATTAACTAGGAGACCTAAATAGGTGCTCGTAGATTATTAACTATGTGATATACACATGATCCATTTTTAACTGGTTATTTTATTCTCTATGGCTTGTTTTGACCCAGAACAATCAGCTAAATAAGCTACAACATATGTGGCTATACCCCAAGCCAAGTGACTTTATGCCAGGCCTGTACACTGTAAACATCTAGAAAGCAGCACACATTCTTTGATAAACATGTTGGATGACAAGCTTGACAACAGACTTGAGATTCACATCCTGATGTGGGGGTTTGAAAGTTTGAAGAGAGGGAAAGAAGTTTTCAGAAGAAAGCAAAGGTCCATCAAAAGGAAAGGATGAAGAGGGTGAAGGCTGACAGAAGCCGACAGGAAATAGTGATAGTACTGCATGTCAAACACAGAGGCAACATCTTTCAGAGGCGATTGACACGGCGAGGAAAAGGGGCACAACAGTAAACTGGTGGAAAGAAGGAAAGGAACATTTAGAACAGCAAAACATAAGGGTTTGTAAATGTCTGTCTGAAGTGGATGGCCAGCATGAATTCAGAGCCTGACACAGAGCGATAGTTTGACAAATCCACAATCATAATGCGGAAACACGAAATAACGAAAGTGGTAACGCTACATGAAAGGCTATATAAAATGTATGCATGTACAATAATATGATTTTCATTGAAACACATATTAAATTCATGTTAAAAGAATAATTGTCATCTGTTCTTTAATTGTCGACATGCTGCCATCAAAAAGAATGATATGTAATACTTATGCACACACACCAAAAAAGGCATTCAGGTTTCTTTACTAAAATGTATTTACTCAAAAGTCCCAATTTTTCACTATTTAGTTTTTTTAGCATTCCATTTTACAACTCAATATATTCAGTTTATTTTTACAGATGAACAAACCTTAGATGCACTAAAACCTTTGAACTCCAGATATATTTTAATTTGACCTATATTTACATCAATTATATTATGGACAAGTATTGTTGTTGTATTATGCAGGCTATAGGCCTAATATCATAGATCTAGCAATACGTGACTCACTATTCTGCTCTACTGCGACAAACTGTGTTACTTATCCACATACTTGTTAGTTATATAGCAAAAGAGGAGAACACCCAAGATTAGTTAATAAGGTATGAATGCTTGAAAGAAAGTGACTACGTGAATCCCCCCTCACCCAGTCAGGGAAGATAAACACAGTAACCCTGAATCAAATGACAGATTGATCATATTAAAAATGCACAGTGACATCATTAAAACTGAAAAAGAAAGTGTGAAAAAGTGCAGAACTGAAGCTGTAGAAGCAAGTGTACAGCAGATTATTGTTGAGATGATTTCCACAACCTACATTGGTGGGCCAAGTCCATCTGGCTTGCAAGTTCAGCATCAGTTGGTTGAAATACTTGTGGATCCATAAAGTCTGTGTCTAGACAAGGAGGGTATGGTGGGGGAGGGGGGAGCACTAACTGGGGCGGATCACGTACATTGCCTCTTCGAGGCTTTACTGGCACTTGACGCCCAGCACCTAGACAGGGGATTAATGTGTTGGTATTAGCTAAGGAAAAAGTCTTGGTTATGAAATCTCAAGCATCTCCCAACTCATCATACTTTTGTGTATCTCCCTAAGTTGGCAAAGCAAATGCAAATTAAATGGATCTACTCAGTAATTTTGCTTTGGGTCACCTTGATCACCTAAATAAATTAATACACATAAATAAATAGAAAATAATCAGGCCAAAATTATACAAAGGTCACATCAATATGGGCAGAAAAATATTAAAATAACTAAGGCAATCAAGAAGATATGACTGTGGAGACAATAAATATTTTGAAGAAGACTTTACTGCGAGTGAATACAGTAGACAATACTCCTTTTTCTCATAACCCTATAGGTGCACATGGTAACATGTCAGATATTCAGACTAATATGGTCATGCCATCATATTTGTAGCACAGGTAGACCAAGGTTGTAGTAAATGCACAATCTTTCTCAGGGCAATGGGTGAACTCAACAAAATATGTGAAATGATGGGATCTTAAGAATAAAATAAAATAAAAAAAACATGAATGGAAATGTTCTACAGCCTCCTTGCAGCAGGCACAGAATAAAATAAATCTCAGGTCTGAACTCCAGAAAATTGATATAACAGGTGCCCACCTGAAATCCTTTGACAGAGTGCTGATAATCTAACTACACCATGCAGCAGATGACTGCCCTGGTTATGTAAGGCTCGAAAAAGGATCAGCTTCCCAAAGAACTGGCAAATAGCGGTGTACTTGTGATCAAAGAACATGCCTCATGGTAGAATGCAGGACTTATCAATCTACTGGCCTTATCTCAGTTCTAAACATGATTCTTCATACAATCAAATCCTATCTTACACAAGCCAGAGGTTTAGCATGAGGGTTTCACTCAGGGGTGGATTGTTATCATCAGACTAGTGACGGAAAAGTAAAGCAAGCATAACTCTCTGTTATTATAAACAATGCAACGTGTTTTCCTACTGTGCCAAGATCAGGACTTCATGATGGCTTCAGTGAACTTGAGCCAACTATCACAGAAATGCAGAAAATCAATAGTTTATACAGTACAAGGGGAATCTGACTGTCATATGTAATGCAGTGACTACTAATGACTCTATTTGTGAAAACATCACACCGGTGAGGAAAACAGATAATGTGAAACACACTAAACCCTAATGCAAACCTGTGTCTTGTGTTGTTATATTTTGTAGTTGTACCTAAGGAAGCAAATAACAGACAAAACCCATACTCTGGGAGACTACGAGTACAGAATGCAAACTGACTCAGGGTATGGATATGTTTTGGAAGCAGGTTTGAAAGGATGATTAGTCATATCCACAGACAAGAAATAACAGTTATTCAGCAGGGAATATTTTGCCTTTATCTAACATACAGGAGAGACAATCTTGAAAAGCTGTTGATGCAGGGCATATTGTCAGAAGGATGACCATTGCAAATGTGGAAGTGGATTAAAATGATAAAGCTGCTTCAAACAGCATGGGAATTGTCGTTTGCTCAATGAGGTACAGTAATGTTTTGAATGTGTTCGAGTGAACACATATGAAATGTAACTACTTAGGGTCATCATTTTCAAATGAATGTATATCAATTTCCAGTGTAGCTATTTGTTCTTTAAGATATCCCCTCCCCACACACACACACACCCAGAGTGTGTGTGATCTGATCTTACAAAACACAGCTAGATCTGGTCTAGCTTGCTCATCTTCTGCTTTAACATATTAGCTTACAAAGGAAATGAACAGTTTCAACTTATTGACAAACTATCTGTAAAGAGAAAAGATTGTGCCACTTGATAAGGTCTTGACATCTTCAGAATGCATGCAGGGAGTGATGGGTAAAAAAAAAAAAAAAAAAAAAAAAACACTGCTTATTAAATGCTGTAAAACAACTGGCCTTTAAATATGTCCTTACGTAGAGCATTGACTCTGTTGGAGATTATTGAATAGGCAATTTGCTTTATTGATACTTTTATCTTAGAAAGTGATGAAGTAACCCCTTCCACATAGACCCCCTACAGATTAAACAGCTGTGTGGTACTGCAACACTACATGATGGCAAAATGCAAACTGCACTGTATCAGAACTCTTTGTGGGCTTGTTAGAAGTGGCGGTACTTGCTGCATTAACCACTGGTTATCAACATCCATCATTAGGAATTGCTACTTGGTGGCATCAAAAGTTTATTATATATTAGTGTTGATACTATGTCTGTAGTGTTGAGGCTGTAACTGCACTTCCTGATCCTGACATTCCCTGTTATTTACCCTCCTGACCAAAAGTGTTTGGTAACCCTTTAGTTTAGCTATCTGTTATAAACAATCTACAAACAGGTTCTTAATTATCCTATTAACAATTACACAGTATGAATAGAAATAATAATCATTATACACTTTTGCTATTTTTTTTTCTTTCTATTGTTTATAATCAATTATAATGGATACTTCAACTAAAGTGTTACCAAGTTTTGATAGGATAAATAAGTACTCTAAAATTGAGATGCGGTTAAGCAGCCACAAAACACAGCTTGCCATTTACCCAGAAAAGGAAGTTGTTTGTTCAATGCACATGTAGTCTATTTTGCTACCATTTGTTGCTTAATGCGGGCTAGGACAACCAACCCCAGGACAAAGCTGACTGCACAACTATAGAAAATTGAAACCTTCTTGAGTCAAATGCTGTCTGTATTTAGCAGTTAATGCTAAAAATAATCTTCAGGCACCCTCTGTTATCTGTGATGGCAGACACAGATTTTAGTGTTAATTTTTCAATTTCTCATCAGCTAAAAGTAGCCAGTTGATTTTATCACCATGTGTAATACTGATTTTGCTTCATCTGATTATTAAAATCCACATAAAAGCCGTTTATTGCAATTTGGATTACATACGCCTACAAGTGCTATCCTGTGCTGATCCTGTTAATTGTGTTATTGGAAGTAATTATTTACATAATGGTTGTTCAGTACAGGTCCCTGAACACTTTTTTTAACTTAGTATGGATTTAATGCCATGTCAACTAGGGTGGGTCTGAACTTAAAGATTGAAAAAGCAGAATTTGATCTATTTCCATGGCATTGTACCAGGAAAAGGCAAGCCAGTCTAGAAACTGAAGCCAGAAATATATGCAGGGTTTTCTGCCATGAAAATATCTGAAAATAAAAGTTATTTTAGTTCAGAAAAAAAAGCTTTAGGTTTTAATCTTTGAAACTGCCATAGCATTTCAATGGTCTATTTTTCACATCTACTGAGATTTTTGAGCCAACATCTATGTTATTTTAGTTAATTCTTTAAAAATGCATCAGACGGTTTAAGTTTAAAAAATGAGCCCGTAATTATTTGAAAACAATCGTGCATTTCGCTGTGCATTCAGCGTTTTACAATTCATTGTTTTAATAAAAGCACAAAAATGTGGTTTAAACACTCCAGCATACTTGCAAGGTGTACTGTATGCCAAGAGTTTTGCTATTTCACCTGGCGTAGTGTGGCCTGAGTGTGCACAATACATGGCATGTAACTACAATTAGGCTGCTACTTGTATGTGGTTAATGCAGACTGTCTAGTATTTAAAAAAAAAATAATAATAATCACATTGAATTGAGTGCCAGCTCACAAAGTAATACCACTAGTCTGTCAACAGGCAGACTGCATATTGCTATGAACAAGCCTTTGGATAAACCGGTAATTAAAACAGAAGACTCTTCCAAATTTAAATGATACATGAAAAGCCCTCAAGCAAGATAAAACTTGATCTGCAAGTTAATTTTCAGCCACTAAGCTAACTGTCGCATTCTGAATGCAATGATTACACTTCAATCAGAGCACCATGAAATCTTTATATCTAAACTGAAACCAGAATTTAAAAATATTTTTAGTGATTTTGTTTAGTTAGTATACATCACTTGATCTCATAATGGAAAAATACTTACTAAAACAATGGGCATGTTTATTTACAGAATTCAAGAACAGAAACACACCACAGCTATATTGTGCCTGCTGTTTTTGTAATAAACTTAAACTAAAAATCAGAGGGAATGCACTTAAAATACTACACTCACTTGTGATCTCTGCATAAAAGAAAGTAAATTGTGGCTTTGGACAGAGTCCATCAAACTGAAAACAGTCTAATTCAAGGGAAATTCTAAACTAAGAGGAGTCAACAAAGTTAATCCTAGCTGACGTCAGCCGGTAGGAGGGACTATTTTACAGAGATAGTGGCGGCCATGCAGTTGCTGCTGAGTCATCGGGATCCTTGCTGAACTGACTAGATGAAGTTCTGGGATCAATATACTGCACAATAATATCAAATGTAAGGACAATAATTAATATGGCTGAATGGCCTCTTTGTACTATGTTCTTTTGTAAGCTTTCTAGGACAAAAAGGGTACTTTTATATTGTAAACTGCAGCCCATCTGCAAGTCTCACTTGCTTCTGTGTGCAAAATTCTGTTCTGGTGGTGTTCAAAACAAAAAGATTAAACTGTTGGGCTGCTGCTGTCAAACAGGTTGGCGGTTTGGTGAAAATAAAGGAAACTTTGACAAATCCCAAACATAGCATATGTTCACCTATAAATTAAATCCATCACTAACTTGCACCTAAAAATGGCTTATATGATGTAATAGGCTGGAATGTTGTTTTTTTGGGTGTTTCCATCATTACTTAAAGCACTGTACCTGAAGGCCACTCCTCATTATTTCGCTGAAGGCATATAGAAACATTATTATGCAATTACAATATGCCAATAATTGACGCAAAGGTATTTTAACATTATAACAGTGTAGCAGATAAAAAAATAATAATAAGTAGGTGAATACCCCATCACTTACCCAAGGTGCTGTGCCTGTTGTTTCCTGTTTCCTTGACTTTGTAATTCCTCATCAGTTCTGTTTCCTCTGCAGTATTATTCATCACAGGCTCTGGTTCTTCCATTTTGTTACTGATTACAGAAGCATTTTCCTCCATTTTAGCAGTTAGAACAGTAATGTGTGGTGGAGGTGGAGCACGCCGTTTCTTCTGCTGGTTAGCATTTGGTGAGCCAGATGTGACCTGTGCCAAAAAAGACATTTTATAACATTGAGTGACAAGTTAACTTTTTCTCCCTTAAAATAACTTTTGATGTACTTTTTACACAGCATGATACACAATTAACTAACACCATCCAATGTCTGTTCACTGCACATAGCCCTACATCTTCATCCTCTGTAGTTCCACTAATCAACCTACAGCTTGACAGCAGCAGTTCTCATCTCCAGCCCAAGGGCACCACTATTGACAGGATTTTTCCTATAACCTGATATATATATATATATATATATATATATATATATATATATATATATATATATATATATATATATATAACATTACTGAATATTACAGATTACTGTCATTGTCTGTTGCGATAGTGGCCAGTTCCACAACTTGATTGTAACAGCTTTTTTACACCTCTGTTAAATGAACCAACATTGTATGCAGCTAAAGCAACCAATAAGTACATCAAATAAACAATAACATTGTTTTAAACAAACTTGATAACCTGAACAGTATTGATGGCAGAATGTGCAAAGTGTTTACATGTACTGAGATATTATGCTGTTATACTTTTGTTTGTTAGATCTGTTTTATACCTGCAACAAATCACTAGTTTTCATAAAATAATACAACAATATAACATGCTTAAAACCTGCAGTTCTTGTGTCTGAGTTAAGTATTTCAAGGGTGCAGACCAGCCTTGGTCTATATATTGTAGTAGGACTAAAAAAAATGTAAGCAGCTTTATTTTATCATAGTAAAAGTAGGGAGGCCAAACCATATACTGGCCCCCCACCATCATTAGGAAAAGTGAGATGGGGCATGGCCCCCTTGGTGGTTGCACCCATGATATAGCTGAGACAGAGCTTGTTTTTCTTTTCTACTAACAATTTAGTCAAGTTTTGCGCAATAAGGTGGCAGACTGGGATGCATTTCACACAGAGTTTCTAGTTGCCTCATTCTTACCTTATTACTGAAAAAAGTGATCAAATTAAAGGAGGTGTGTACCCCTGAGAGAATTTGGCATTTTGCTCTTTTAAATGGGCGATGGCATCGAATGCTGTACAACCAATAGGCGTTGATCCTTGGTACTAGTCCTAGAATCTGCTGCCCATCATTTAGTGTATCCCTCTCCCAAGCCTCATTGCTCTGTGGTTTTCCACAATGCCAATGCCGAGTAAATAGTATGCATGACCCTTTGTTACTGTGCCATTTTTACATAAAAGTTCTTAGTAATAAGAGGAAGTAAGCATAATGATTGGAACGCACAAACTAGCAAACACACGTCTGAACGTACTGTCCCCATTGGGTTCTTTTAGAGATCCTAATAGGACCCTATGTTGCATAATGATTCTGTGGGGAACATTCTTTATATATATATATATATATATATATATATATATATATATATATATATATATATATATATATAAACTTTTTTTTTATTTGTTTTCCAGAAAATAAAGTAATACAAGAACAAATGGATACAAACAATTAGTGGGAGCTCTAAAACAGCCACAGGAAGCGATTTTCATCTGATATCGCCGGTATGGTGTTGCATATATTGTATGCGGTATTTTAAAGTGAATTAACTGGTGTGCTAGATTTTTGGAGGACGAAAATGCATCGTCTCATACTGCATCACAATCAGGATTGCCACCCAGTTTATATAGCTCTGTACACTATAGATATACAACACAAAGCTAATTAATTTAAAATTCAGGATAAAAGAAGGTGCTTGTGATAGAGATTAAAAAAGTATGTATTATTAAGCACCAATGCTTCAATATATGTTTTTTTTTTTTTATGAAAAATATTTCAAAATTAACTTTGATGTACAAATTTGCAGTGGATCAGAATACTGCTGCTGTTACGATCATTGGAATAGGAGCATCACAAAATAACCCAATAACAAAATAACCCTCTGTGATCAAATTAAAATGCATGAATGAAATAGTTATCAGTCCGGAACCATTACTCTCTGTGAAAAGGGGGATATACCAGTGGTATGCAAAGTGGGGGGTGCGGAGAGTCTGTAAGGGGGGGTGTGACTATGACTGAACGAGCAGTTCTGTAAAAACTTTTTTTTTTTTTAAAAGATAGACATTTTAAATAAATACATAAGTGACAGCTAATTAGTCCAAGCGCTTACCTTTCAAATGAGCCGTTGACACTCACTGTAGGACATATCAGTAGCAATATATATATATATATATATATATATATATATATATATATATATATATATATATATATATATATTTTTTTTTTTTTTTTTTTTTTTTTCTTGTGAAAAACCAAGATTTATTTTTACATTTATTAAATGTCATTTGCCATCTGTCTGCCCATTTCTGAATACTGTCAAGATCATGTTGAATGACCTTTGCTGCTGCAATGGTGTTTGCCACTCCTATTTTTGTGTCGTCTGCAAATTTAACAAGTTTGCTTACTATACCAGAATCTAAATCATTAATGTAGATTAGGAATAGCAGAGGACCTAATACTCATCCCTGTGATACTCCACTGGTTACCTCACTCCATTTTGAGGTTTCTCCTCTAATCAGCACTTTCTGTTTTCTACATGTTAACCGCTCCCTAACCCATATACATGCATTTCATTATTCAGTTTGAGAATTAATCTTTTATGCAGGACTTTGTCAAAAGCTTTCTGGAAATCTAAATAAACCATGTCATATTTGCTTTGCAATTATCCACTGTCAGTGTTGCATCCTCAAAAAAATCAAGCAGGGTAGTTAGACGTGAGCTCCCTTTTCTAAAACCATGCTGACTTTCTCCCAGGATACTGTTACCATATAGGTAATTTTCCATTTTGGATCTTATTATAGTTTCCATAAGTTTACATTTAATAAAAGTCAGGCTTATTTGGTCTGTAGTTACCTGGTTGAGTTTTGTCTCCCTTTTACTGGATCAGTATTACGTTTGCAATTCTACAGTCTGTCAGTACAACCCGTCTCAAGAGACTGTTACATGATTTTGGTTAGCGGTTTGTAAATAACTTCTTTCATTTCTTTGAGTACTCATGTGGCCCAGGGGATTTGTTTATTTTAAGAGATCCTAGTTCTTTAACACTTCTGCATCGGTTGTGCTAAAGTTACACCCACCCCTCGTTATATCGCCCCTCGCTATACTGCGGTCCTGGCGTTGGATCCCATTTGTACTGTCTGCAGTTTACAGTCTAACTGCACATGCCTTAGCTGCACTGTACATAGACAATTTCACTTTTATTCACTTTTATTTATACAATTCCATAATAAAATTTCATTTTATTTTGTACTGCACATCACAAACTAAAATATACAGAAAAATTAAAAACAAAGCATTAAAATCGTACTGTTATCATATACACATGCATTGCACAGTAACACAAATTAAATTAAATATCTACTTGCTGAAGCATTTTTTTAAGCAATGCACCAGCAAAAGTCACAGGGCAGTGACGTTAGCTCCCTAGCAACAAGCCTCCTAATGTTGGGAATGGATTCCTTCAATGCAGTGATTTGGGCATTTGATAAAGGAGAGGAAGATTCATGAAATTATTTGGAGACTTAAGTTGATGAGAAGCAATTACCCTCCCCAGTAGAAATTAAAATGGTATGCTGCTTTTTATACGAAAAATGAGAAAAAGCGGGTTGCGTAGATGATTTATATTCACCCTGACATCCACGATAAAACGAGGGAGTGGTTGTGCAGTATTTGTTATTAGCCTATTTATTTTTAGATGGGTCACTCACTATATCGCAACCCTCGATATATAGCGGACTTGTGTTGGACCCTGACACCCGTGATATATGGAGTGGGTGGTGTATTAAAACTGGATAGGAACAGGTCATGTAGGGCATGTTATTTGTATTCTTTTTTGTAAAAACTTGTGAAAAGTAATTATTTACACTTCTCTTCAACTATAATTTAGCCATTTGTATCTCTTAGACATTTTACTCCTTTCTTGAATGTTTTTTTGCTGTTATAATATTGGAACAACTTTTTGGAATTGGTTTTAGCCTCCCGAGCAATGTTCATTTTTATCTCTCTTTTCCCTTTCTAACTTCCTTTTTGACTTGCGTTTGCAGTTCCGAGTACTCTTTATGTGTACTTGGTTCTTGGTCCATTTAAACGCTCTGTGAAGTGCCCTTTTTCTCTGAATATTTTCTTAAATTGATCTATTAAACCATGTTGGCCATTTTGTTTTAGATTTTGATTTGTCTACTTTTGGGATGTAACTGTTTTGCGCCTCTTATGGGAGGACCAGGATCTTATGGGACCAGAAAATATATTTTAACAAGCAAGGCACTGACATAACAGGTCTTCCATTTCAAGGGCCCCTATGATCTTTTATCTTAAAAGATGAGAGGCAACTCCATGATACAAGAATATCAACTCCATGATACAAGAATGTATATTATTACTTTTAGAGAAGATCGCACACATCATTATCTTAGAAAAACTCGAAAAAAACCTGGTTAGTTTTAGTAGTAGCATAGTACCAAAAGTATATTATTAATTTTAGAGATAAAAACACTCTTAACAGAGCAGATGTTTTGATTTAATTAAGTCTTCTGATGCACAAAGGAGAGAAAAAGTCATATAAATATGACAGCAAAATTACAATTAAGTATCAATTGAGTTTGGCAACACAGACTTAACTGGTACATCTTTTGAAGACCTCTCTGCAAAACTGACTGCTGGTATTGTACCCATTGCCTCAAGTTTGGATGACTGCCCTTTCTTTGTTCTGTTTTATATTTTAAGACATACTTCTCTGCAGGAGGGGAAGCATAATCAGAAATTTCTATTTCACCTATAATGAAGCATGACGATACAGGACAGGACGATTATTAGCTTTAGAGATGTTGTTACATTGTATGCAATTGGTGTAAATGGATGCCTTAGACTGCCCGAGCTGTGTGATGTAACCATATTGCTGTATATATTATTAATGCAGTTAGTTTGCAAAGACACCAGACTGCCTGGATTGTCTACGAGCTAGGATTCGAAGTAGATCTGCGATCACTCGATCCATTTAAGCGTTAATAAGTCGAAAGAGTAAATATATACTCTGATTAGTTAAACTTTGAATACCTGAGTCTGTGTGATTATTCTTGATTAACTGTTGTCTGGGTATGTGAAAATCTGCAAGCCAGTACATTAACAACACACTAAGAGTTTATACAATCAGTTTGTTCTCCTGTTTGCCTCACCTGATTCTACTAAAGAATAAAATAAGTGCATGAATGTTAATGTATTATAACTGGAAGATTGTTTGACTCAACGATATACTGCCCTGTTATCATCATAAACCATTCTCTCCCCCTCATAAAAGTAGAAGGGACAAAAGAATGTAATCTCTGGGAATGACAACTGCTTACGGTTTGCTGTATGCCCCCAGAAGCAATCTTTGCAGTTTGTTATCAAAGGTTGTCATTTCTAGTTGGCTTGACCTAGTTTTCAGAAGTCATAAATTGCGATTATACCTCATGATCTTGAATGTCCTCAACATGAGGAAACGGATTAACGGAGCTCACCTTGTGGGAAAGTGTGGTGGGGTGCCCAGCCCCTGTGCGTATTTTTGTGTTTTATGTTTTATGTGGGGTGTTATGGTTAGTGTGTATGTATTGGTGCACGGGGTACAATTTGGGCTATGCAGCATGAGTGATTTAAATTGTACATTTGTATTTAGGCACGGGAATTGCACAATCACATCACATGCAGATAAAATGCAGAATGTGCTGAGATTCAGTTGAATGACTGATTAGACTCGAGTCGAGTACAGCTGCATAAAAGAGGCAGTGTTTCACACACACAGGGTTGGGTGTTCAGTGAAGAGAGAATGAGAGTCGGGAGGTGCGGAAAAAATCACAATTGCTATTCATGCCGACTTTAAATCAGCACGTTACTTGTTTTTGGTTTGTCTCACCGTGTTTTTTTAGTGTCTGTTTGTTTTGCCCAATGTGTTGTTTATTTTGGTGTCTCAGTGTTTTGTTTTGTTTAAATCTTTTATTTATAATAACCAGGCACAACAGTGCATTTCACTCACCACTCTGTGATCTGTCTCTTCCGAGTCTGATGTCACCACAAGACATCGTTTCACAGACAGTGTACCCTCTGCTGCCACAGCTTTCGAATATATTTATACCATGCCATCAAAATGCATTCCTGCATTCTGTTATTTCTAACATAAACTGTGTCTGAGGTGATACCAGGTAGAATACTGCAACCACCCGAAAGATTTACTTCAGCCAATTTTGATCTACTGTATTATTGCACTACAGTGTGCTTTAAGTCTCTCTTTGCCCTCAACTGCAAATCAGTGGTGTGGGTTATTCCTAGCATCATAGTCTCATTCCATAGCAGTTCAAGCCTTTCCAAGTTTACTGTGAACTTCTTCTCTTAATTAGTCTAACGATAGACAGGAAAAGCTCAGTTGGGTCCAATTAAATTTACAGTAAATCTTGGAACAGGTCTTTTCAAGTACTACACAATTGGAGTCTTACTTCGTCCATGACCAGGCCCAATGTGTTACAAGCTGTCTCAGTGCTTAACAAAAAACTCCATAGTAAACAGGACCTGACACCAGTAGACCCAAAATTATCTTGCAGAATACATTGAAATAAAATACAAAGCATTCACAACTTTGGAAGAAATTGTTTATAGCTCAAAGAACATGCTGATTCTTTCCTCACTTTTATGTACCAAAACAATGTTATTTGGAAATAAATTGTTATGGCTTGTTGCATTTATTGAGAATTCAAGCCACAACTACATTTGAACAAATACTTTTCCACTCAGACTTTACAGATCCGCAGCTCCCATTGGGTGAATTATTTATTGACTGTTTCTCAAAACCTTCTGTGTTTCCCCTGAAGTCAGTATTAAAAAAAGTGATTAGGTGTGTTTCCTGAACTTCTACCATTAATTAAAGCAAAACAAACCAGTCCTGCAGGAATTCTGGCTTTCAAATGAACTTTAACACGAGAACTACCGAGCGTACATACATACCCAGAACTACCGCAGCGGTCTTCTTTACGTTATATTAAAATGCGTATAAAACTACTGCAGCGTCGCACGCTACCAAACTGTTCTGTGTTAAGTGTAGTCAAAACAGTGTGTATTTTAACATATCAAACATAGTGCTTACTATTTTCCCATAGTTTCTTTGTAAATCAGACATTTTGATGTTATTGTTTGTTTTCCTTTGGGATATTGTCTGTGACACAGTCTTTGCAGCCTGCTTGTTACACATGCGGGAAATCTATTACAACATGAGCACTGACACAACAATTGGGGTGGTGTTGGAAGGGGACTTATGATTCCAAATGCTGGGCTATAAAAGAGACACTCAGAGACGACTTCTAACATGCAGCGGGAGCTTACGACACTGTGAAATAATAGAGAATAGTTCCCAAAATTTGTTTGTTTGACTTTTTTATTCAAGTGTTTTCCATTTACCCTTTTATTTTGTGCCTGAGTTCGACTCTGTTGGCTATTCAACAGTAATTTCCATCTCCAGTCTTGCAATAGCTGGTTTGGTACACTGTTATTCAGTAACTTTTTTTTTCCAATATAATCATGCCTAAGACTTGTTGTGCAGTCCTGCGTTGTATTGGTCTATTCATTTTAACTAGAAAATAAGTATTTTTACAACTGTTGATCGATAAATCACGTCTGAAAATGTCACCTGTAGCTATTCAAAACAAGCACGAAGATCACAAGTTCAGCAGCACTAAGCCAAACCCACTGTTTTTATTATGAAAGTCAAAATGACAGCTGTGGTAGTTCTAGGTATAATATATTATATCTCCATAAGTTTCTACACCCCTGGGTCTACTGAGGGTTTGAGATGTTATATATATATATATATATATATATATATATATATATATATATATATATATATATATATATATATATATATATATATATATAGGAAAGTAAAAAAAGTACAGGTGCATTTAAAAAAACGTGATGCACCAAAAAAGACCGCTCCGGTAGTTTTAGTGTTAATCAGCCTCCAAAGAAGGTCCAATCAATTTCATTAATTACTAAATGCTGTACCATGACTTAGATCTGGCAGTTTCTGTTTACAAGTTATTAAGGTGAGGCCACATATGACACAAGAATTTCAAAGCAAAAGTATGTGAGCAGCTGTCGCAGAAGTCCAACATATTTGTGGCAATTTCTTGTCAGTGACAAAAGCCCTTTAAATAATTTGCACCCTGTCTATGTAGAAATGCAGCCGATGAAGGCGGACGCTTTTAAAAGATAAACATGATTAAATATGCTTTAATTAATTCCCTTCTTGTCCGTTATAAATGCACCCTCCAGTGCAAGCAACATTTTGGGAAAATGGAAACTAATAAGATTGCAATTTGCTTTAAAAATCCAAAATCATGAACTCTGGTTAGTAGCTCTTTTTCTAAAAGTGCTTTGTTGTTAAATATTTGTGAAATCTAGGATGGATACTATTTCTATATTATCATTATAGAAAAGGTACATAAATTGTGTTTTTGATAGGGAAGTATACACAAATTGTGCATTATAAAAGGAATGTAACCCAAAGCTGCTTAGTCATTTGTATTACACACAGGGTGCACTGCTTTTTTTTTCAAAAAATATTCTTTTATCAATATAAAAGGGAATTTTAAAAAGGAAAAAACAGCTCTCTTTTCACAGGAAGGAAATAAAGACCTCTGACGCAAACAACCCTGATGTAAGCACAATGACCAAATATAGTGAAAAGGTTAAAGGATATCGCTGGTCATTCTCCAGTTTGTTTTTTTAAATAAAAGAAGGCACGCCTTGTATGAAATGTCATGGCCAAAGGAAGCAAGGAATTAATAAAACGCTCTAATCTTCTTCAAACACCTCAAGCTTTTTTTCAGCTTTCATTTGCCAGACAGGAAGGTGTCTATAAACAAACTGATGTTGAACAACTGAAATAGCTGAGATTTCCTCTCACTCCTAACTCCCATTAAAAGCCTCCCATTGCATTTCCACTCCAGGATGCTGCTCAGCAACACTAAATATGTTCTGCTATTTTTTTCCTTTTTTTATGTAAAGAAAAAAAATTGTGACTACATCGGTCCACAGGATATTTGTTTTGGCAACATACTGACTTCCTTTCCAAAGAACACAATGTATTACTCTTCACAACTGTCTACAATATAGAGTAACATGCCATACCCCTTGCAAACAAACTGAACACACTGCATAGCTTTCAGCTACAGTGCTTGACTACCTCAGAAAGACCATGGTCACCTCCATGAAACTCAATCAAGTTTTGCATTCAAGGTAGTTTCAGCCTCCTTACACCTTAAAACCTACAAATCAGCGTGACATTTTCTAATTCTTCTAACTAACTAGGAACGGTTAGTAAGCGAGGTGCTATTCTGTAGTAATTCGAAGTAGTAATCCTTGAGAAACAGTCATGTATTTTGACAAGCTAATATTTTTTCCATTTCAGGTACATTTTACTACAGTGTAGCTAAACTGTATTTACACATTTGCTATATTAATTACAACATGAATGTATCAGCTTTCTGTGATCAAAAAGGATCCCGAATGGCTCAACTGGTAAAAGCACAACTGCATGGTGTGCGGGGTGACATCATACAGCACAGGTTCGAGTCCTGGCTGTGCAGAGTAGCCAGACTTCACTGGGGACTCCAAGGGGAGTGTCATGTTGGCTCTGGTGCTCCCGTGGGCTGGGGAGGCAAAATCAGCAGGGACTGTTTCTCCTTATCAAACCCTGCTGGCCAGTCGCCCAGTAAGCTCAAAGGCAGACACCTGCAGGGCTGACCTTTGTCCTCCAGAGGTCGGTAGCTCACAAACATCCGCTATCGAGTTCCTAGGTGAAAAAGGAAGCTGGCTTGGTCGTGGGATTGGAGGTGCCCACTGAACCTTCAGGTCTCCTGAACCATGTGGGGAATTGATGTGGTGAGAAGAAAGGCGATTTGAGCATTCCAAAACCAGGACAAAAATAATAATTGGACACATTAAAAAGGAAAAAAAAGAAATAGCTACAATTAAATACCTGTGCCTAGGTAGTTATTATTAGAAAATGGCAATATTTGGAAGTGCAATAGACTGTCTCCATTATTATATACAGTATTAGTTAAGAGGTTATAAATATATTTATTTATTTTTTCATGAAAGTTTCATCAGGGCTCATCAGTAATCTGAAGAACAATTTGTTCAGGTGCCAGTTACTACCATAGTTCAATAATTTATAAGAAGCACTTGTCTCGGTCAGGTGATTATTTTTAAAGGTAATCCTGCCAGATGGTTAGCAGTGTTGTTACCCCTAAGGCCGGCAGTAGTGCAGACTATTCCTAAATACTTTGGCAGGGATTTCAGGAATGTACAGCCAAGAGTCACTACATCATAATAAAACAAGGCTAGAATATTGTGGACATTGTACTTTCCAGTTTGTATTTGTTGATAAGCTTCCCTGACATTACCTGCTCTTGCTGTTGTATTTCTGCAAATGGCCATGCTTGAAAAATATCTACACATATAGTACAATTTCTCCAGAGAGAAACTGCATCTATACATATAAAAAAAAAAAAAAACTCTTTACTCCAGAGAAAACTTTTGATTCTGGATGTTATGACTGAGCCACAAAAAAAAACAAAAAAAAACATGCCGTACATTAAGATCAATCTGCGTTTGGTGTCCAGAAGGGGGAAGAGAGAAACACTGAGACCCATCAGTGTGGGCTGATCCCACCAACACAATTACTGGCATATTTAGACATGGTGCACATGTATGCATTCCATTTTTTATGTATAGAAGCACAGTACTGGGCTGATCTAAGGATATGTGCATAGTGATTTGCTGCTGCAAAACACCCATATTGCTGCCAAAATATGCATTTTCATTGCGCAAACCGTGTTTAGCAGGCATAAAGTGTGACTATAGCAGGCACAAAAAATGTGGCATATGTAAAGAATAGTTTTCACCTACTGTTCTACACCCACTATCAAATTAGCACTTTGCCATCATTAATCCATTTAAATTACATTGAAATGTATTCAAATGACAAAAGAGCATAGAATTGGGCAGGGATCTGGGATACTAAGCGGGTGCAAACATTATAATGAGATGTAAGGATTTTGCCTTGCACTTGGGCAATTGCTGACCCTCCAAATACACTGCACCTCCTCTTACAAGGAGCAAACCATTGTGGAATTGAGTAATTAAGAGCTGTATAAAAACACACACCTTCAGAGACCGGTACACTTCCTGATGCGGCAACGCTTGGCTCTTATTGAGGGCAGACGGGTAAACATTCAGAGGAAAAAGGCAAGAAAAAGAAGAAGACCCCGAGGATGTGGCGATAAGGCATTATCGTCTCACTCCGCAGGTCATCCTAGACCTAACAGCTGAATTTCACCTTTTCATCACCTGGTTGACTGTCCTCCTGGTAACACCAACAGCATTTACTTTCTCAACTATAGAAGACCATATGGTCTGTTTGGTAACATGACTGATGTTGGTTGACGCTTTTTCAAATAACTCAATTTCATGTTGAGTGACCTCAGCCGTAAGAACTCTCAGTTTCTCCTCAGAAAACTTGTATTTTCCTTTCCGTGTACCAAGAGGACTTTGCTGCCCTTCCTCTGATATAGTTATTTTTTTTGTTTGGTTTGATTTTTGGGCTCCAGAAATCTCATACCGCGCCTACTGCTCTCTGTACTTCTAACTCACTAAAAAGCCTGATGCACAGGCAGTGCTCACTGCGACCCTCATTGCAGCTCATTGTTTGTGCGTGTTGAGTAATTTGCATTTCTCTTAAGCTTACATAGGCCACAGTGCAAAATAGTTGCCTGGTCGCTAGGCAATTTGGATTTTGCAGCCGTAATTGTTTGCGCTACGCCTATCCTTACATCAGTCACTATGTATCATAACAAACCTAACAATACAAACCACAATATTCAAAGCACATTACTGTATTGCATCACAGTATTTGTTTAATCTATAGTTGGTGTGTGCCTGAATTAGCGCTTGTCATTTATCAGGGTTTTTTTTTATTTTTTTATTTTTAAGATTACACTTCAACACTTATTTGTTATAATATCAACATCATTGTTGAATATGAAAGCACATTCTGAGTTTTACTCTGACTCTGTGAGAAATGTTGTCAGTTGCATTAAATCAAATATCGTGATAGCAAATGGTTTGTGCATTAAGAAGAAGAAATTCTGTGTTTGGCTTGTTAAACATTTTTCCCCATTTCTTAAAAACATCAAGACTATCAAGTTGTTAGACCACATGGAAATCTAAGGTGAAACAAAGCAGCCTATTGAATCCAAATCAACTTCTCTTAATTAGTAACTGTAAGAAATCCAATACAGGCCAATGCTTTGTAAGAATTAGGCAGTTTTATTAAAATACACCTTATTAACACAAACAGACTATTTAAACATGAACCCCCTCATAATTATAAAATATGATTGTAAAATAGTAACAATTACATGCACTGCAGCAAAAGCACTGTAAATTTGCACAAGTACTGACACTGTGCCAGGTGACCTACATGTATATTTATGTCCCTGCATTTTTTATTTTTTTTTATTTGTACATGTGTCTGTGTAGAACTACAGATTTCAAGTAAACAACAAAGTATATGATAAAATTAACAAAATGGTTTAAGTACAGAGTGTTCATTTACTCATACATAGTTGTAAACAAAGACAAGTGTTTCTGTACTTAGCCTGGCCTGATGCAATACTGATGAACACATGGCCCCTTGGCTGAAGTTCAGTGCAGTGAATTCCTGACTATGCTTAATGTTGAAATGTCATGAACGTCAGACTGTGCACTCTAAAGACGGCCCCCTTATATGTTCTGGTATGAACATAGTCAGTGTGGCACTTTTTATTATCTCACACAAGAGATCACATGCCTTGCAGCATGGATACCGTGAGGGCACCTGAATGTATGCATGTCACACTTTAGAGTTTTAAATATATCATTGATTCAGTTGTGATCACAGAATTCTTCAGCACATGTCAATGAGCTTTTCAGAATTTACAACAGTATGGAGTAACCTTTCACATGTAGTTTTACTTATAGGGGATGACCTGAAGACCACAAAAAAGTTTCACTTAAACTTTGACTCTGTGTTACCAGAATGTTAGATCTTTTGCTGGTGCTGTGTAAATGTAAATCTTGATGAGACATAGTGAGAAGTTTACCTTTTAAATGGTACTACACTTATAGTGTGAGGAATATGTGCGTGATATGTGCATGCTACGTCACATTCTCACAACAAGTGAGAGAGAATCTGGAGTTTCTAAACAGCATGGAAACCCTGATATAGTTAGTTTGAAGATATGAAACTATCTTCAAACTAAAGTCTTCACTGCCAACAAAGTAAATGGATGCAGGGAGTCGACAGCTCAGATTCTACATGTGCTGACTGGGTTTGCTGTGAGAATGGTTTCTACATTTGAAAATAAATATTCATGTCAACATGCAAATCTCCATCTAAAAACTATAAATACAAAACCACACAGGCAGACATTAGACAACGGCATCAGTATAAACCCTGGGTTTGATACTCTCCATAATTTGTGCTAAACAATCTCCTGTAACAAATGTCATTACAATTGGATAAGTGGTTCTATAATATGCATCCCCCATGGGGGTAAGAATGTTTGTTTTCTGTATAGGAAGAATACATTTTAGGGCCTGCTGGCACCCATTGACTCAAACACAATTAAATACTTTAAAAACTAAAAGACTCAATTCCTAAATAAACTGAGGTTTTAAAATCGGCCCACATTTATTAGCCTTTATTAACAACTAACTTCAATAAAAATGCTGGGCAATCTTGTTTGGAAACAAAAGCACAGTCTGTTTAACCAGAGCCTCTAGAAAACCAGTCACACTTGGTTTTAAATGTATATACATCAACAAGCTTTAATTATATAAGTGATGCATACTACCAGTGAGCGCTACTTGATATTACACAAACAAGATTAAAATATTAAAAGAATGCAATTGTCTGCATGTAAATAAAAAAAGGAATGTAGCAGCTGGCAGGGAACGAGATCTTTCACCATTTCCATTAGACAAATACACTGCTTTTGCAGGATTTTCCTGTTAGTAACAGTTGCTCATAAATAAAGGACTCAAACATGTTATCTTTATGTGAAAGGAAGTCTGTTAAAACTGTTCTGACGTTGTTCCATAAAAAAAAAGGCAAAATGCAATACTGTTTCCCATAACTTAGAAAAACTAAAACAATAACTTGACATTTTATTTCCTATTTTATATGTACTGCAATGTAATTGTAGATAAGACTGTGTTCTTTATGGTGGAATTGTTACAAAAGTTGCCAGATTTTAAATATCTTATTTTAAAACATATGACAGGCCATTGTGTTGTTCTGACCTCCTATGACCAGACTCAAATGTTCTGGTATTAAATTGTGGCAAAGTGGTTTGCAGTGCGCAGGTGTAGAGGTGATGTGATATGTAGCAGAAGACAACAACAAAATTCAAGGTCCAAACATATGTTTATTTTGTCATCCTGGTCTGGCGGCCGCAAATAACAATCCCAGGCAATAGACAGCAATGTGTACTGCACTGTTCCAAACAACGGGTTACAGTGCCGAAATAATAAACACAGTATATACTGTACATACACAAAGACACACACGCGATCACAAGTCCAGAGTGAGTGCTGAAATGCAAGTGGTGAAATACAATTTATTAGTGTACAGTCGTGAAGTGTTGTTCGGGTTGGTGCTGGCCTTAAGCGACAGCTCCCGCTACGTGTTAGCCATGTAATAACAACAAACGAGTAGAATTAAACATGACAAAACAAACACTAAACTCACAGTACGTTTCTGGTTTTCCTTTAGTCTTTTCTCTCGCAACCATAACAAAGGAACAGATCAATTAGCCACATCCCCTTTTGTACCGTCAGTCACGCCCCCTTGGTTAACGAGTGCAACTGTTTCTCCAATCCGTGGTTGCCACATTGCTTCCCTTCTGGGGCGATGACTTGGTGTACTGTGGCTCCACCTCCTTTCTAGATGGCTGACTTCCACCTTTCCCTGGAATGAATTGTCAGACCATCCAGTCAAGGGCACACTATCCCCTTTACACAGCACCCACAAAGGTCGGCAGGGAGATTTATAACCAAGATTCATTCTTTTTTTTGTCACATGAACGCTTTAAATGTTACATTTGCATTTTTACATGTTTTATTATTTTTTTTTTTTAACATAGCAAAAAAGCAAACACATTTGTAACCAAGATTGCACTGTAGTATGTTTATTTCTAAAAACAATCAACAGCGTTTTTCGTCTTTCATATGCAAAGTTTGCCCTGGATGAAAAACTAACAACATCTTCCCTCCTTAAAGTATGTGCTGGCTAAACAGCATTAACAACATACCAACAATACTACATTATTGTCCAAATGTAGCTTTGCCTCAGGATATTTTACCAGCTCAGTGAAGTAAATAGACTGGCACCTAATGATAAAGTCTTCTTCTGTGAGTGCTTAGTTACCTCCTTCATAAAGCTCTGGCTTCAGCACTAATGAACTTGAGACACTCCATGTGATAAAACTACAGAAATGGAAGACTTATATAGCTACCAACAAGGTTTTTAAAAAACATTTTCTCACCTCTCATTAGTCCCTTATTGTTTCAGTAGTATAGCTTCCAGACCTTTACTTAAGTGAATCACATTTATCTTGTCACTTCTGTATACATTCTAATAGTATTTCCTATTAAGGTCACAGAGGGCAGAATTGCAACGCCTTTCGAATTGCTGGCACTAAGTTCAAAGAAGCTGTAATCAGCTCAGGTCTATTACAGTAGTTATTTGCAGTCATGCTATTTTGTTACACAACTATATGCTCATCACCTGAAGCCACCCAGAGAATTTGTGTTCCACTAATGATGAGTCTTGATTAAAAAGAAAATAATAGACCTAAAAAAGAGCTTGAGGTTCCCAGGCTAAGGATAAATCTGGTAGCTGTATAATTTGGCAGAATGTTTGTGTCTATAAGCCCTATGGTCTTGGCAACAAAACACTTATCTAATAAGAAGGGCATGATATACTTCCCATAATTTATATGGGAGGGAGCTGTTCTAAGTATAGATAACCATCAGGGCAGAGTATTCCATCTCATATCGAGTGGCAGGGTGATTTCATGTTTTGCAGTTGTTAAAAAGTACATTCCTAACACTTCTGTAGAACAGGATGCTGTTGTGAAGTTACTTATGACTTCTTGACACATGGTTATTAATTATTTAACAGCTACCGGTAACAGGAGTTTTTATTTTTGTTCCTGGACAGGTATTATGGGAACAAAGCAGCAAATCTGTTTAAACTATGTAGGACTGGGAGGTGACTGGTGTACCAGTGTCTCAGGAGACTGAGAAACTTAAGTAATGGAAGTTAACATTAATGCCAGATTCAAATACAATGGTATCTGGTTGTTCTGCAAGAGTTGGAAGGGATATTGGTATTTAGGTAGAACATGTAATACTGAATTGCCTTGTTCTTTCAACCTTTTCCCTTAACCTTCTTGGACTGATCTAAATAAATCAGGCAGTGTTGCAGGGGGTTGTATTGAACTGTATTAAAGAGCACGACACAGATTTTTTTTTTTTTTTTTTTTTTTTATTTATATGCCGCAGAGGTGCGCTGATTTCTTTATATAATTATGGCAGGTGCAATTGCATGGTGCCATGCCTAGGGTACCAGCAATGGTAGTGCCTAGGTTGCAGTGGAATGACACAGGGCAAACCATGTGACCGTACTAGGAATGGTAAGGTCCTGGCCACAAACACAAACAGTAGTGTAAACAAAGAGGGTGAAAAACAAGACAATACAAAATTACAAAATAAATAAATAAATAAATAAATAATCTAGGAAACTAAAAGGTGGCCAAGCGCTCCCTCCGCTATAGAGAGGGTCCCACTGCCGACCCCTCACTATACTGTATGCCTCTTTGAGTGCTGTTCAGCCGACTGTTTGTTTTTCTCTCTCTCTGTCAGATTAATCCTGCACCGTTTTTCAGCCGTAACCTCAAGCAACTTGGAACCTCAAGCAACTTGGGTGTGTATCACAACGTCTTTTTGTTTGGTCGGAAGCACCTCAGGGCCCGCCCCTCAGCCTATCAGGGATTCATGGTCAGCAAACCGTGGCCAAGCCCCTGTTCGAGCAAACGACTGACAGCGTGGTACCCCTGGAGCAGTGGTTCCCAACCCTGGTCCTGGGGAACTCCTGAGCTCTTAATTACTTAACTAAACCCTTAATTGAACCGATAATTTGCTAATTTATACTTTTTTTTCTATTATTGTTATCAGCTCTTAAACAGTTGCAGAGTTCACGTTACTTATAAAAATTGTATTTATTTATTTTTTTATAGCGTATAGCGTTTTTTATACTTTTTATATTGATTACACACATTGTCACACATACAACTGCCATGGTCAGACCATTTAAATAACAGTATACACATAATAAAACAAAATGATCAATTTTAAAGTTACATTAACACTCACTAACATAAGAAAGCAATTTTATAAAATTATGTTTTTAGTCTTGAGTTAAAAACTATAACATTCCCAGCTTCCCTGACAAACAAAGGTTGAGCATTCCATAATTTAGGAGCGCAATAAGAAAAATCCCTACCTCCCATGCTGCTTTTGTTGACCCTAAGAATAACCAGCAGCCCTGCATCCTGTGATCTCAGAGTGTGGTTTGGAAGATACAGGGTCAGTAAGTCCTGCAAATAACTAGGTGCAAATAACTAGAAATTACCAGATCTAAAGTATGGCCACGATTATGTGTAGGATCTTTGACATGCAGGATATACTCTAAGGAATCCAGTAGCCTCAAAAATTCCAAGGAGTTAGAATCAGAATCAATGTCAACATAAAGGTTAAAATCACTCAACAAAAGAATCATATCATATTTGACTGTCAATATAGATAGGAGATCCCCAAATTCAGTCAGAAATAGTGGATTTGACTTAGGTGGTCGATTAATAGTTACAATATGAAAAGGTGATGGACATTTTAATGTCAAGGTTAAAACTTCAAAACATGAATAACCCTCAACAATTTCCTGTTTGATTCTAAGTTCACTATGGAAAAAAGTAGCAAGTCGACCTCCCCGCCCAGTAGAGTGAGCCTTCTGGAAAAAAAGAATAGTTAGGTGAAGAAGTAGGAATGCTCCTACCCAGTTCCTAGTTTTAGCTATCTTGAAATCTTGAAATTAAGGTTCAAGTTAAGTAATTGAGAGATCAGTTGGAATGAAAACCAGCAGAGACAGGGGGTCCCCAGGACAAGGGTTGGGAACCACTGCCCTGGAGCGTCCAAGCTGCTCCTGCTGAGACTCACATGCTCTATGAAGTTAGTGACAAGCCTACCCCTGTCACAGGCAGTAATGGTCAAGAATACAAAAACAACCTTGTTTTTTTATCACCAGCTATAGCCAAAATTGGTGTCCCATCAGCTTCTCAAATCTCCTAACCAATTACCGTGATTGCACAATAACTCAACCCACATCCCTAACTAACATGTCAAACATTACCCCTGGTCAAAGCAGATACAAAATTAAAAAATGCACAAGTTTGTTATGTCATGGTAATTATAGCAAGATTGTAACATTTCACTTTGATTGGATAACAACATTGTTAAGGATCTCAGCATTTTAATTGTACATTTTGAGATCACACGATCAATTATATTTTCTTCTTTATTTCCCCCAGTGTCCTCAATTAGTCAACATAGTATGCTGTAAGACCTGGGTGGTTATTAAATGTCAGAATGTCTCAGTAGTTATAGTGTACAAAATTAATAAAATCAGTCACATGCATTCATCAGTACACTAATGCTTTGTGAATAATGTCTGCTGGATCCTATTATTTCAGCTCTCACGCATCTTCAGATGTGCAAATTGGAAGCCTTACTGAAGCAGCTCTGTTTGATCAGTAATAATGAGTAATGATTACCTTTACTCTTTTATCATATTGCTAGTACAAAGGATTTCATAGCTGGCTTAGGGGTTCTGCAATTCCTTGTCAGACACACTGCTTTTTATTTGTTGTCTTTGTAGAAATATTGACCTGTCTAGTTAGCACCACTCAATGGTGCTAACTGTGAATTACCACAGTAATCTTACCTATTGTATTCTTCTTCTTGTTTCGACTCCCTTTTCTGTATTAGTCATCACATCCTTGTGATTTTTTAAAGCACCACTGTAGCTCAACAGAGCTCTGAAAATCATGTCTAACCACCAAGCACATCTGGTATATCAGGGTAACCAGTAACATGTTCTCTTGAAACATTGTACTACTAGTGAATGCAAGAAATACATCAGTAAGAAATACCACTACAACAAATGTGGTATTTCTAGGGGCAGAGTGTTTTAAGGGGACAGGTTAATGGGTACAGTCTAGTATACCAGATGTACTTGGAGGTTAGACGTGGTTCTGAGAGCTACAGTGAGACCACGTAGGGGCTTTTTCTTTTTAATTGCCAGTAAGTGATGACTAAACAAGATGCCTTTGGTATTGTATATCCATACCAAGTTGCTCTTTAATGTTTGCCACTGTTCAGATGTAGATTATGTACATAACATATTTTTTTGAATCTTTGGAACTGTGTGCTGTATAACATTTGTTCAATTTACACCTCGGACAAATATTGAACTAGGTAGATTCAAGTTACTAGCTTATTTTAGATCAACAACAAGTTATTGGTCTTCAAATATGCTTTCTTTTTTGAGCCTTTAAAAAAATAAAAAAAATACTTGTTATATCAAAAATGCGTTTAAGGTTATGAACAATCAAAGATCTATCCTAGACGCTAGAAAGAAAAAGACTGGAAGAGAATTCTGTGTGTTATATACTGAGTGCATCTTCAGTATAGTTATGAATATTTTAAAAGAAAAAACACACAAAGAAAGTCTGTGAAGAGTGGTTTTATAAGTAGTGAAAATGACAGCAAAGCCCAGAAGTAACTGATTCAGTGCACAGCATTTCAGCAGGGGGTTTAAATCACAGATAACAATTTAACAATCAGGAAAACCACTGAGCCGCAGAGCTGGCTTAAACTTCAGAAACATCAATTTTTACAAGATACAGAAAACATTGCAACATGAAGAGTGTTAAAGGGACACACACACACACTGTATATTGTCTTCTGTTTTTAAATTGCAACTTAAAATATATAATCACACACCAGTATGGGTTGCTAATTAACAGCAACAAATGGGTGGGTAAGGAATTGAGTTCGGTAGGGAGGATTTTTAATAAGGTAGCTGTGAACTGTAAACTACAGCACAGAAAGTAATTACAGTCCTGTTTAAAGTGACTCCAAATATTGTATTGATACCTTTTTTAGAACCTCCCGTCCTCTGCAAAAATGTAACAAGCAGCCCAGTGCCACTTACCTGGATGGTTTCCTGTGAGCTGTGCAGTGAGGATAGCCCTGCAGGAGGTGGTGGCGCTCTGCGTTTCTTTGGATCATCTTTTGAAGACATTCTTGGGATGTTGCCGACAGACAGCGATTGACCCAGTGTACCGGGGCGGGCATTCACAGCAGGGGTACTTGGAGCTGTTGAGTAGCCCTACAAATAAACAGTAAAGGATCACACCTGTAATACTGCAACAAGTAAATGTTGTCAGCTAAATTCTCTGAATATGGGACCCTGGAAACAAAAAATCCCTGCAGAGGGCCCACCTTCACACAAACAGTACTACGTGGCTAAGAGATAAGAGAGACCTAAAACCCTAGACTGTAAAAAACAACAAAGAAAACAAACAAACAAAAAAAAAAACAAACACAACATTGAGATTACCACTGAAATAATGTATTGAACTAAGTGCTTTACAGTGGGTCCTCAAAGTTTTTTGGCCATGGGCACATTTGTTTAACAAGACTTTAAAAGACTAATTGTTCCCCTCAAAAAAAATCAATATTGCAGTAGTCATAAAATGTGGGGAACACTGGTTTTTATATACAGTAATCCCTTGCTATACGAGCTACTGATATATGAGACTTCAATTATATGAAATAGAAAAATTAATACCTCTTTTTCCATTAAATGAGCATATTTTTACTCTTATGAGAAGGGAGCTTGCAAAGTGGCCTATCGTATTGCATCTATGCAAGGCGTATTTCACAGCATTCACCGCCATCCCCAGCAAGCGCTGTGAGTCTTTGTACCGTTCTCGTGTTGTCTCGTATGTGTAGCTGTTGTCAGTTGCTTCTGCTATCTCCTCTTTACTTATTAAGTGTTTTTTAAAATTTCTGTTTTATATTTAATATTCTCTTTTAATTTTCTTTTTCATAACTGTGCGTTATTTATTGTTAGCATTTTTACAACTTACAAATATTTTCTATAATGTACGTTTTCTAACACATGACAAGCGCATGAAAGAAAACTGTGTCAGCCCCAGTCTTTATTTGTGGGGCACTCGTGCATGTCGCAAGAGATTGTTTATTTGTCATTTACTGAACAACTTTAGGCTAATTTCTTTAATAACTGATAATGTTTAGATACAGTTCTGTCCTTTATTAAGGGGAATTTTAGGTATTGAAAAGGAAATTTTTGTGCTCTGGAACCAATCGAAGATTATAACATGGGAACCAAATGTGATTTTATTTCTGTTATATGAGATTTCACCTAACGAGCAGTTTTCAAGGAACGAATTATGCTTGTATAACAAGGGATTACTGTATATATAAAGATGTATTATGTTGAAAAACACATGTACTAGTTTTTCTGAATTTTCCATTTCTTACTGCTTACTGGAGTTCTTCTGGCTGGGTTATAAGATGTGGGGACCACTGGTTTAAGAGCTTAAGGTAGCAATATTAACTAGTCCGCGTTAATATTATATAATATATATATAATATAATATATATATATATATATATATATATATATATATATAGTATATATATATAAATAAAGATCAGCCAAAATGGAAGAAAACTGACCGTGTGTGTATATATATATATATATATATATATATATATATATATATATATATATATATATATATATATATATAAAGATGTATTACATTAAAAAACACATGTACTAGTTTTTCTGAATTTCCTATTGGAGTTCTTCTGGCTGGGTCCCCACACCTGGTGATATTTAAAGGTCATTGATTAAATGAGCTGTGCTGGTCTCCAAGAGGGCCTTGGCTTCCTGTTCACTGTTCTCAGTGGTCAATAACATCTTTCAAAATGTCAAGTTCATTTCTGGTAAGGTGGTGTGGATTTGTCTCTCTTTCACAGCTCTGCTGCCAAAAACCACAGGCTGAACTATTATGTTGAGCAATTTCCTTTTCTGGGGAGTTTTAATCAAAATGTATTTATTTGGTTATTTTAGGGACTAGTCTCACTAACGCACAGTGCAATTATAAGGATAAGCTGACATGGTGCAAATTAATTGCAGTGAGATATGAAACTAGGCAAATAAAACATCATTAGTACCTTCAAAAACAAAAGTTGTTACCAAACAACTTTAATTACATCAAACCAAACTATGAAACAAAAACAAAAAATAAAAATCTAAACAATGATACAAAAAAAACAAGGGTAAACTCCCATGTAAGTGCAGTCATGCAAATACTGAACGTTATTTTGTGTCAATAACATTTCAGTGTGTTAAATATTGTTGTTGTTGTTGTTGCATTCTGAGTTTTAAACAAAAACAAAAATTAGAAATGCAGAATTCATACACTGTAGTGTCTAGTATTAGACATAAATGGTTATCAAGCTGAAGCATAACATTTCAAAGGCATTTTTGTAAGAATACAAGAGTGGTTTTTGTAGTGTACAATAATAATTAAATAATGTTTTAAACAAAGCAAATGTTTAATACACCACAGATAATGCAGCACAGACAAAGGAGCATGCATTTCAAGGTTTTTTTTTTGTTGTTGTTGTTGCTAGAAAGCACTTTTACACCAGAGAATAATAATAGTTATACATATGAAATTGTCTTCCAGATAAACAATTATAGCAATCACCAACAAGGGATAGACCTGCTAAAAACAGACAAGCAACAATGAACCAAGATGTCTGCTCTACATCTCACGGTTTTACATGATGCTTCTTACAGCCAGTATGTTTATTCTCCTATTTGGAATCCATTTCCACCATGATAAGCTCCCTCTGCTGGTAAATGACTATGGATTGAGTATGTTTGTATGTATTGTTTTTCTAATACATAAGAATATAAGAAAGTTTACAAACGAGAGGAGGCCATTCGGCCCATCTTGCTTGTTTGGTTGTTAGTAGCTTATTGATTCCAGAATCTCACCAAGCAGCTTCTTGAAGGATCCCAGGGTATCAGCTTCAACAACATTACTGGGGAGTTAATTCCAGACCCTCAAAATTCTCTGTGTTAAAAAGTGCCTCCTATCTTCTGTTCCGAATGCCCCTTTATCTAATCTCCATTTGTGACCCCTGTTCCTTGTTTATTTTTTCAGGTCGAAAAAGTCCCTTGGGTCGACATTGTCAATACCTTTTAGAATTTTGAAAGCTTGAATCACAGCATAGTCTTCTTTGTTCAAGACTCAATAGATTAAATTCTTTAAACCTGTTGGCATCTGACATGCCTTTTAAACCCAGAAAAATTCTAACTCTTCTTTGCACTCTTTCTAGAGCAGTCATATCCTTTTTTAGCGAGGTGACCAGAACTGAACACAATATTCTAGACGAGGTCTTACTAATGCATTGCAAAGTTTTAACATTACAGGTACTTCCCCTGATTTAAATACAACACTTCACTATATATCCGAGCATCTTTTTTTATAGCTCCCCTACATTGTCTTTTTCATAGATTTCTTCTTCAATTTCAGCATCTCCCATCAGGGGCTCAGGTTAACTGCCAAGTTGCAGAGGTCCAGAAGATACACCATACACACTCGCATATATGTCACGGGGGTGTGGGGGGGTGTGGCAGAGCAAAGCTCTGCCCTTTAAATTGGCAGGGATGGGGTTAACTTCCCCTACCTGCCTGGGTTTATTATGTTCAGGTGGCTGGGGTTGATTAGTTGATTAGGTTGATTAACGATCAATCAGCGCCCAGCCACCTGATATAAAAGGAGGCCTCTGCTTCTCATTTGGGGAGAGGGAGCTGAGGAAGCAGGTTGGTGTTTGTTTTGTGGTTTTTGAATTTTCTAAATCCAGTGAAGGCATTGCCCAGCCTGGAAACTTTATTTTTGTGAGTTTTGTTTTTGCTTTATTTGTGTTTGAGTATCTGTTATTTTGCCCTTGTGCACTTTATTTTTGTTTATTTATAATAAAATAGTTATTTTTTTGAACTGCAGTCTGTCTCTGGGCCTCTATCCACTCGCCAGCCTGCCACATTTGGTGTCAGAAGTGGGATAGCGCCACCTAGAGGCTCAGAGCAGTATTTATTTTATTTTTTTTTTTTTTTTTTGAAAAAAAAAAAAAATGGGAAAGAAGAGCAGACAGTGGAAAAGGCAGGACAAGCAGCAGCTGAAGAAATGTAAGCTGCTGCAGCCACCACTGGAGGACCCGGCCAGCCTCTTCCCCTGGTGTTCCTGGTGTGGGAAGGAGGACCATCGTTGGCGGTCCTGCCCAGACGTGCCACCGGCAAACTGGTGTGGCCGGTGTGAGGAGGACGGCCACAACTGGGCAGGATGCCCCTACAACCAGGCCCAGGAAGAGGTGCCGTGTTCACCCCGGGCATCAGGGGCCACCCCACTACCTCCAGCACCACCACCTTCACCACCGTCCCAGGAGATCTGGGACTGGTTGATGCACCCTGAGGCAGACCTCGTCCACGATCTCCCCATAGTTATCAACACGCTGTGGCGTCGAGATGGGGAGAGGTGGGAACAGTGGGAGGAACAACACCACCCGGCCTCCTTCCCAGAGGTTGCCCTCATGGTGGTTAATTACCTGGCGGTAGACATGGGAGATCCACCGGTCACTCCAATAAAGAGAGGTGAGCCGCCTTCCCAAGAGCCAGAGAGGGGTGAGCCGCCTTCCCGAGAGCCAGAGAGGGGTGAGGAGCTGCCGTCGCTCCCAGAGCCAGAGAGGGGTGAGGAGCCGCCGTCGCTTCCAGAGCCAGAGAGGGAGGAGGATCTGCTGTCGCTCCCAGAGCCAGAGAGGGAGGAGGAGCCTCCGTCACTCCCAGAGCCAGAGAGGGAGGAGGATCTGCCGTCGCTCCCAGAGCCAGAGAGGGAGGAGGATCTGCCGTCGCTCCCAGAGCCAGAGAGGGAGGAGGAGCCTCCGTCGCTCCCAGAGCCAGAGAGGGGTGAGGAGCTGCCGTCGCTCCCAGAGCCAGAGAGGGAGGAGGATCTGCCGTCGCTCCCAGAGCCAGAGAGGGGTGAGGAGCTGCCGTCGCTCCCAGAGCCAGAGAGGGGTGAGGAGCTGCCGTCGCTCCCAGAGCCAGAGAGGGGTGAGGAGCTGCCGTCGCTCCCAGAGCCAGAGAGGGGTGAGGAGCTGCCGTCGCTCCCAGAGCCAGAGAGGGGTGAGGAGCTGCCGTCGCTCCCAGAGCCAGAGAGGGGTGAGGAGCTGCCGTCGCTCCCAGAGCCAGAGAGGGAGGAGGAGCTGCCGTCGCTCCCAGAGCCAGAGAGGGAGGAGGAGCTGCCGTCGCTCCCAGAGCCAGAGAGGGGTGAGGAGCTGCCGTCGCTCCCAGAGCCAGAGAGGGAGGAGGATCTGCCGTCGCTCCCAGAGCCAGAGAGGGAGGAGGATCTGCCGTCGCTCCCAGAGCCAGAGAGGGGTGAGGAGCCGCCGCCGCTCCCAGAGCCCGAGAGGGAGGAGGAGCCGCCGCCGCTCTCAGAGCCCGAGAGGGAGGAGCCGCCGCCGCTCTCAGAGCCCGAGAGGGAGGAGCCACCGTCGCCGCTCTCAGAGCCCGAGAGGGAGGAGCCGCCGCCGCTCTCAGAGCCCGAGAGGGAGGAGCCACCGCCGCCGCTCTCAGAACCCGAGAGGGAGGAGCCACCGTCGCCGCTCTCAGAGCCCGAGAGGGAGGAGCCGCCGCCGCCGCTCTCAGAGCCCGAGCCGGGGAGGAGCCGCCGCCTCCGCCACCAGAGGGAGCCGGGCCGCAGTCGCCGCCTCCGCCACCAGAGGGAGCCGGGCCGCCGTCGCCGCCTCCGCCACCAGAGGGAGCCGCCGCCGCCGCCGCCTCCGCCACCAGAGGGAGCCGGGCCGCCGCCTCCGCCACCAGAGGGAGCCGGGCCGCAGTCGCCGCCTCCGCCACCAGAGGGAGCCGGGCCGCCGCCTCCGCCACCAGAGGGAGAGCCGGGCCGCCGCCTCCGCCACCAGAGGGAGCCGGGCCGCCAGTCGCCGCCTCCGCCACCAGAGGGAGCCGGGCCGCCGTCGCCGCCTCCGCCACCAGAGGGAGCCGGGCCGCCGTCGCCGCCTCCGCCACCAGAGGGAGCCGGGCCGCCGTCGCCGCCTCCGCCACCAGAGGGAGCCGGGCCGCCGTCGCCGCCTCCGCCACCAGAGGGACCCGGGCCGCCGTCGCCGTGCTACCTTGGAGATTCGGGGCCCCCTCAACCAAAGAAGGCTTGGGGGCTCCGACATCAACCCCGCCCACCACCACCCACCATAACAGCCCACCCAAGGGACATAATTGGACTCTTGGGGGGAGGGGGGGGGGGGGGGGGGTGGGGGGAAGGGGGGAGTTGGCCGATTGCGGCCAGTGTACTTTGTACATGGGGGGAGGTGTGTGGCAGAGCAAAGCTCTGCCCTTTTAAATTGGCAGGGATGGGGTTAACTTCCCCTACCTGCCTGGGTTTATTATGTTCAGGTGGCTGGGGTTGATTAGTTGATTAGGTTGATTAACGATCAATCAGCGCCCAGCCACCTGATATAAAAGGAGGCCTCTGCTTCTCATTTGGGGAGAGGGAGCTGAGGAAGCAGGTTGGTGTTTGTTTTGTGGTTTTTGAATTTTCTAAATCCAGTGAAGGCATTGCCCAGCCTGGAAACTTTATTTTTGTGAGTTTTGTTTTTGCTTTATTTGTGTTTGAGTATCTGTTATTTTGCCCTTGTGCACTTTATTTTTGTTTATTTATAATAAAATAGTTATTTTTTTGAACTGCAGTCTGTCTCTGGGCCTCTATCCACTCGCCAGCCTGCCACAGGGGGTCTTTATAAAACCGCAACAGATTGAGGGAGGCAATATAGCGAGACCCACATAAGAAAAAAAAATCACAAATACTATACAATAAAACCCTTTTTATCGTGGGCCTGAGATATTATAAACAGGGCAGCAATACATCTGAAACACTTAGAAATAGGAGGCTAATAATACAGTACATCATAGTGTAAACTTAATATAAGCTTTTCAATTATGCAGTCTTGCTAGATGAGAACAGGCAAACACTGTTTACAGTTGGGTAAAAGTAACAGATTACATGCACTACAAGTAACAGTAACGTTACCTATTATCAGTGCTTAATTTATGCTGGGGCTTGCAGGGGCACAGCCCTGGAGCCTCTGGGCCCGCAGAGTCATATTCCTGGTCTCTCTAGTTAAAAACCTCATAAAATGCTTTCTTTTTAAATTCTCAACACAGTTGTATCAAGTCTCCAAGTTCTTGCATACAAGTTAAAGAGAGACAGTCCGCTGCCATCTTGTAGCCTACTTTAAATTACTTTACGATTTCAGCTTGAGTGCCTTTAAATAAGATGACACTGGCTGTAACTCTATTGTCGTTTTTTATACACAAATAAGCTTACTTGATTTGAAAAACATCCTGAAAGATACAAGGAACTTCTTACGCTACTTGGCTTGATTAAATGAGTAGTGCACAACAAAATACGAAAGCTGAACATTAATTTCAACATAGAACAATGACAAATTTTTTATGAAAAAAATATATTGTAGCCTACTTCAACGATCTGGTTCTCTCTTGTCTTTTTCAATGAATCAAATTTAATAAAAACATACTAAGATAACAACTACCTAGCCTAAGTTTACTTAATCGTTTTTGTAATCTACCAGCGGCTTCATACACATTGCTGATAATAATGCAGACCGCAGGTCAATGTTCGTGTTGGGGTGCGTAGTTTTTTTTAAATCAATGTCTTCCTTCTGGAGTCCTCTGAATGCCTTTTAATTTGTTCATTTTTTAAATGCAAAACCATAACAAACCATGTATATACAGACTTTTATTTATTTATTTCTTATTTGTCCTGTTGTTGCCTTTAATTATTTTTTCTGCAATACTACTACTTTGTATATGATGTAGAATACGTAAGCAATAAGGCCTGACAGTGTTGGATATACTCTAATATCCACACGCCCTGGATGTGTTATAAGTCACGAGGCGAAGCTGAGTGGCTTTATCCACCCGGGGAGTGTGGTGATTAGAGTATATCCCACACCCTGAAATGTCTTATTGCGCTTATAAAATGGATCAACCAACATTACAAAAAAAACAAAAAAAACGTAAAAACATGTTTTAATAAATAAAAAAAGTTATTTTTATTAAATATCCTTCCACCTCTTCCTGAACTTAAAAAAAAAAGGGGGGGGGGGGGGGGGGGGCTTCCTATACCAGAATCTAAGTCATTAATTTAGATTAGTAATGGCAGAGGACCTAATACTCCGCTCCTGGTACTCCACTGGTTACCTCACTCCATTTTGAAGTTTCTCCTCTAATCAGTACTTTCTGTTTTCTACATGTTAACCACTCCTTAATCCATGTGCATGCATTTTCTTGAATCCCTACTGCATTCAGTTTGAGAATTAATCTTTTATGAGGGACTTTGTCAAAAGCTTTCTGGAAATCTAAATAAACCATGCAATATGCAAGCAGGCTAGTTAGATGTGAGCTCCCTTTCTATAACCATGCTGACTGTCTCCCAGGATACTGTTACCATAAAGGTAATTTTCCATTTTGGATCTTATTATAGTTTACATAAGTTTACATATAATAGAAGTCAGGCTTATTGGTCTGTAGTTACCTGGTTCGGTTTTGTCTCCCTTTTTGTGGATTGGTATTACGTTTGCAATTCTCCAGTCTGTCGGTACAACCCCTGTGTCAAGAGACTGTTGCATTATCTTCGTTTGTGGTTTGTAAATAACTTCTTACATTTCTTTGCGTACTATTGAGAGGATCTCATCCGGCCCAGGGATTTTTTTTTATTTTAAGAGCTCCTAATCCCTTCAATACTTCTGCTTATGTTATATTAAAGTTATTTAAAACTGGATACGAACAGGTTGTCCATATCGTCCTTTGTAAAAACTTAAAAAGTAATAATTTAATATATTTGCTATTTTTTTCTCTTCGTCTGTGAATTGGTTTTAGCCCCCTTAGCAATGCTCATTTCTATCTCTCTTGGCCTTTCTAACTTCCTTTTTTACTTGTGTTTGCAGTTCCAAGTACTCTTTCTATGTACTTTGTTCTTGGTAAAATATTATTAATTATTTATTAATTATTAATTATTATTAAACCATTTTGGCAATTTAGTTTTAGATATGGATTTGTCTACTTTTGCAATGTAATTGTTTTGCTCCTCTAATACTACATTTTTTAAAGACAGCCATCGTTTTTCCGTGGATGTTTTCTCTGTTTTTCTCCAATCTACTTTTGTTAGTCTCTGTTTCATACCTTCATAGTTTGTCTTTATAAAATTGTAAACCTTTGCTTAGTCATTATTTTTTGGGTTTTAAAAAGCACTTGAAATGAGACCATGTTGTGGTCTGAGTTTGCCAGTGGTTCGCTCACCTTTGTTTTAGTTATTCTGTCTTCGTTATTTGAAAAGACTAAATCAAGACATGCCTCCCTACTAATCGGTGCCTTGACATATTGCTTTAGCATGCAGTCACTTGTCATTTCCACCATTTCAATTTCATCTGTCGTGTTCCCCATCGGGTTTTCCCATTTTATATGGGGGAAGTTGAAATCCTCCATGAATATGGCTTCTCCTTTGCTGCACGCATTTCTATTGTCATTGTATAACAGATTATTTTGCTCCATGCCTAAATTTGGCAGTCTACAGCATGCTTCTATTATACCCTTTGAATTTGTGTCTTTTATTCTAACCCATATTGATTCTGCTTTGTTTTTTTCTTCCAGATTTAACACCTGGGCTTCAAGACTATTTTTGATGTATAGCGCTACCCCTCTGCCTCTTTTGCCATGCCTGCCTTTCCTATACAGTGTATACCCACTAATATTATATTTGTCAATTCTAATATTATATTCGTCAATTCTGATTGTTTTTTATATTTGTATTCATATGTGCAATATTCAAATGGAAGCCTGCTCTTGAAATTATGTTAGCACTTGAACGTGAGTTTTTTTTGCATGGATGATATACTGGAGCCTTTGTCAGTGTTGGATTAGGGAAATTAGTTTGTGAGTAAAATTGAACAAAACATATTTTGTACACAGGAAATAGTAAATAGTGAGAATGTTATAAAAGTTCACTTTAACAGAGTAATCATTTTCTATATTTAAAAAAAAAAAAAGACATTTCCTGCTGGTTTCCCATAGCTTGTTTAGCACTAACTGTGGGATATTTATTGTCTGTGAAATCAGGTGTACACATATTGCATAAAGGTAACTGGGTAAATCCCAAGACTAAATAGTAGAAAAAAAGAAGGGGATGCTTTTATTATTGCACTCGCAATAGTACCACTAGAGCAACTTGACTAATTCCAGCACTATAACCAGTTCTCTATCCAGTGCTATTATTCCTTCTTTGTAGCTAAAATAAATTCACAACTAGGAGTCCATGAAGCCTTCCTTTTATTATTAATTATCTTAGAGGAACTTCTGCCAGCATAACTAAACTAAAATGACCTACATTTGTTATCATGCATGGAACCCAGATTTAAAATCCACCAAACGCTCATTGGATCTGGCAAGCATTCATTCGCATACAATGCTCCCTATTCTTGTAACCAACTTCCAGAAGAAATCTGCACTCAGCATGTATCGAAAGGCTGACTGGAAATAGTAATTTTTATACCATGTAACTGCTCCTGAATGCTATTGTTTAATTAGTTTTAATGATATGATTTACTGGAGCATCTTATATAAACACGGCTGCAAGAATCTGCTTTACAAAAAAATAAATAAATGGGACGCCACTGTAAAAACAAGATATTGCATCTCAATTGAAGATAACAGCAGTGAGACACAGTTGATGGGACTCGCAGACTATTTTAACTAGAGGTTAGCTGCAGCTTCCCCTCCACTGCTTCACTTTGCTGGTTTCAGGCTTCACTTTCTCCTTTCCTCCTTTCATTTATTTAGTTAATTACAGTCCCTTTGGTAAACTAAAACAGACAGCCATTTTCAAACACCCCTTCTCATATGCCACCTTTTATTTGTTTTTCTGGTCACAGAATCATCGGGTTCCCTGGTAGTGTCAGCTAGCCTTCCCACCATTAAGCTAATAAAACAGCTAATCGCCACTTTTGTTTACGAACAGTACAAAAATAAAAATAAAGTTAAGAATAGAAAAACACCAGAGGGTGTGCTACATGAAATATCCTACCCTTCTGTACCTAGGGAAGCTATGTTTTCTACCATAAGTCCCTTAGACCCATAGAAAAGTTCACCACAAATGTTCACTGTGATCTTTCTTTCACTATATTTATTCTGCAGTTAACTTTTGTAAAGGTTATGATAACTGAAGTTAACAACCAATTAATATCTCTTTGCACTCACAGGTAGGACTGGAATGCTGAAGGTGGTGTGGTCTAATCGTTAACGTCAATAATTTATAGTCAGTTGATCCTCATTTCCAGTTCTACAGACAAACTAATTAGAGACAATAAAACTCCTGCAAGGAATGGTTATTTGACTTTATCATTTTATTTGTTGGCAATTTAACACCTTTCTTTAATACTGTTTTAAGTTTTTTTAGTTTTTTTTTGTAATAACCTAGAACCTCCCCTGCTCTCTAATTCAAAACAAAGTTGCTTTATCGCCAGCACTCGCCAAGAGGGCGTCTTTACTGCATCTTCCCACCAGCACCACTTCCATCTCCTGTGAGCCGCTTCTGTGTTTACATTAAATGTGTTTAGTTACCTTTTATATATTCTCAGAGGCCAAGCCTTACTTTAATTTCCTTCTTTTCTCTTTAGCCTAGAACTTGTAATGCTGGGTGAATTTTCTCAGCTTTTAATGCATTTCAATCGTGTTTTATCTTCTTTCTGAGTAGCTCACAGTTAAACCGAGACTTAACATCTTGTTTCCAGCAATGTCTTTTCTCCATTGTATATGATTAGAAGACAGGGTGAATTTAGGCAGAATTTGGCCAGGACAATCACTGATTTTACAGGTAAAGTCCCCTTAACACACGGCCCAGAAGCAAGATCACTATCACTATACACTTGAGAGTCATGAAACTTCCTGAACTCAGCGATGATTCAGACATGTGTGTCCGTTCTTTAAGAAAATGATTTCCAGGTAAAGACAGCTGTCAAGTCCAGTGTTTCTTTTAGCAAGTGTAAACAAGAAACTGAGATGTTATAGCAACCTTGGGCCATGAAAACCATACCATACATGAAATGATATATCCTTTTGAAAAGAAACCACAAAAAAGAAAAAAATTAATTACAAATATAAAAAAATATAAAAAACTAGGTACACCAATCGTTTGACCTGGCAGTTGGGCTAAATAATGGCCTAAATCAAGTTAAAATGTTTGAGTCAGGCACTGGCACGGCTATGTTTTTAGCTGTCCAGGAACTGATTTTTTTGGACTTGTACAAGTATTAAATTAAATTAAAACAAACAACAAGGACATTTAATCAGCATTTAATGTAACTATTTCAACACTGCCACTCACAACTGCACCATAGGAAAATATATATATATATATATATATATATATATATATATATATATATATATATATATATATATATATATATATATATATGGGCACACACACACACACACACACTAACATGGACTGGAGTTGAGGTATATGAGGCATATACCTATGAGGTATATGCCTCATATATGAGGCGATGGCAATATTTTAACACATGACAGGAAATATCCAGTTCATATATGTTTTATTAAACCCTGAAGGACAGCTTTATTTGAGATTCTGTTTCAGGGCAGCAATGCATGACTTCCCTAAATTTGTTTTTTAAGTGGAGATATTAATGAAAGATATTTTCTTTACAACATGTTTGTGTTTTTAACCATATACAGTATCACTAGATAAGTCTATAACTGCTGCTACAGAATGTCCTTAGGGAATTACGTCATAACTGGACTGACAAATCTTTAGATTACATCCCAGATGCTAGTAAACTTGCTGTAAACTATACTGTATAATAGTTTGTAAATTAATCAGATAATTATGTTTTTCTATGCATTAACACATACCTGTTTAACTTATATTTTTAAATTAATGCTGAATAAATTAAAGCTATGAATTCAGCAATATTTTTCACTAACTGCAAATTTGTTTTAAAAAATGCTTTATTAGGTGATTACACAAGAACACTGCCATCTTCTGTTTAAAATTTTAGCTGCCAGAGGCATTTTTTTAAGTGCTGTAATGTCATACACAGCAAAATCCATTTGTTGCAGCTGTAAATTTAAATGGGGTCGTCAATGCTGACAAAGTGATTTTTTTTTTTTTTTTTTTTTACACCCTAATCTCCCAAATATTTTAAGTCAATTGCTCAAATGGCAACCACTTTACACAAACTAAAGCCTGATACTTCATATCATCACATTAAAATAAAATGCAGTACTTTCTTACATTTAACAAGTATAAACCTAAAATGATCATCAGATTAAATTAGTAGGCAGTGTGATAGGAGCATTACTGTTGACACAGTACAGGGAAATGATATCAGTGCAGACATACAATACCATGTACACAGCAGGATTTATGAACATTATAGTATATCTAGAAACCTAAGTAGCAACAGCTTTGATTGTATGAGATTTGTTAGTACTTACTCCATAGTCACAATCATCTGTGTTCATCACCCTTTCCTCTTCAGGCTGAAATAGGAACACACATCTCAAGTAAGAAAAATGGCAGAGAATCGAGGACAAAAAAAAAGCAAGAAGCAAATGAACCCTACAGCTATGGCCAAATGTTTTTGTCACTTAGAAGTTTAGGATTGCGATATATATATATATATATATATATATATATATATATATATATATATATATATATATATATAGATAGAGAGAGAGAGAGAGAGAGAGAGAGAGAGAGAGAGAGAGAGAGAGAGAGAGAGAGAGAGAGAGAGAGAGAGACACACACACACACACACACACACACAATTTAGATTTCCATTACATTAGAGTAGATGTTAAAACTTTATGCTGATTTGAACTCGGCTCTCGCCAAGATAAGCACCAACTAAGACATAGCTTTACAGTAAACTAATGTGATCCATCTGCATCTCCATCCATTTGCAATATTGTATTTAACATCATGTAATCAAAGAAACTACTAAATTATATTGCAAAAGTCTACCAGAAGCCATAAAAGTAGTACAGTATTTTGTGTTAGATTTTAAAATGTCACATTTTCCACCAGCTTTAATTTGACTATAATACAACATTTGTTAATCTTATAGGATGATGCAAAACATATGCCCATAGCTGTGAGTAGATACTTTAAACCTTTTTTTAGGTTTTTGCCTGCCCGATAAATCCAGATTTTTAACCTCCCCAATGGAATTTCTAAAAACTGAGTTATTACCCTTTATTAACGCTATGTACCTATAATACTTTGATAATAACGGATCAGGATACTCGTGTTAAAAAAAAAAAAAAGTTAGTGTAGATTTTTCGAACCATGGTAGTTCATACTGACATATAATCTATGTAAATAACTGAAATGTAAAGCTAGTGATTTGTTAAGAGATTTTATTTGATTTTAGTAGGGACCGATCATTCGATTCTTCAGACTGAGCGCTCCACAGAAATCAGATGCTGACAAACAGGGGAGGGTTATTGGTGTAGATTGGGCTAATTTACTGTACAATTCAAAATGAAACAAGTGAAGAAACAGCTGCTTGAATTTGTGATTTTTGTGCTGCTTTTCTTTGTCTCTGTGTAAGAACAGCAATCCACACCAATCCAAGCAGCTGTTTCTTCACTTGTTTCACTTGGACTGGTAAATGATCCCAATTAACACCAATGAAAGCTTCATCCAAATAATCAGTTTGTGCAGCTCTACTTGATTACTACTTTAAATACAGCGGAAATAATGTTAGAAAATCATAATCTGTATACTGTCTAGTAAATCAATGTACTGTAGAAACATGGGTTGCTGTTCGTGAAACAGAATACTATAGGCAGCAGTGGCAAAGCGTTTCTTTCTGCAGCTCTTAACATCAAGTGTTGTGCATGGAGAAGACCTCGTCAGGGGGTTTGGAATACTCAATAGAGAAGTTAACACCCTCGCAACAGTAATTCATGTAGCTGCCACATTCAGCAAACAACTTGTCACAGTAACAGATGACATACAACTTCATGCACATTTAATTCTGACAAAGCCTTGGAACAAAAACATTGAATCAGTGTCTCCTTTCTGATGTGTCAATTCTACTGCATTCTCTTTGACTGGAATAATATGGTTGCTGCTATCCTAATGTTTTTATTGACAGACAACTATGAACTTGTTCGATGGCTGGAATGCTTTAATGAAGAAGGGTAACTATCCAATTTCAAAAACTTCTGCTTCCAAACAAGGAACACATAATGTATTTTCTCAGCCTTAACAATATCATTCTCATACTAAAAACTTTGTCCTTTTCACTACACTTTTGAACTGAACAAAGAACAACTTAGCATGTACTGTATACCGCAAGTTGCACTGCCTTAAGGCAGAAGATTATACTCCTTTGCCTTATCTCACATGTGGGAGGTTCAAGCAAAAAATATATAACCCATGTTATTTACCTGTTTGTTAAATATGCATTTTAAATTAAGTTCTTTCAGAATGTTTTAGCATTTGTTTTCGAAAGCAGTGGTGTGTGTCCTTCTTTAACAGGAATTGTGTTTTTGGGTGTGTCGTCCTTTAACTTTTGATTGATTTGACTGATCACCCCCATAAACCAGGGAAATAACACAGGCTTATAACCAGGCACATCATTTTTTTATTGAATCTTAGTTTAAGGCAGTTTAACAGTTGTGAGCAATGAAGAAGCTCAGTAATACAGGTGTTTGCAGCAATGTCTCTTACCTTACTTTTCCTCCTGTTCAGTTTGAATAAACCCAGGAGGCCTTTCTTTTCAGAGGAACAGGTGCTCACAGACGATGTCTGACCTGATTCTGCAAAAGTTGAATATCAAATATTGATTCATCTTATAACTGATGCAGTCCCAGTGCCAATGGCCTATGGAAGTCTGGCTCTGGAGGTAACAATAATATATTACACACATATATACATACATATTCTGTATAGACAGGTGTATTTATTAATGCCAGCATGCTGGTTATTATTCCATTGTCCAAATAAAAGCCACACACATCAACTATAAGTTCAGCAGGTTAACATAGACTCTTTAAGATCTTAGACTGAGGTTGATTTAGCAGCTCGTCCATATATTTAAAAAAGAGTTTCCCTGACAGGCTGGCTCCCTTGTTGGGAAATGCTGACAGAAACCCACAAAGAAAGGGACCATTATTAGTAAGCCCACATTAACTCAGCTTGCAGAAAGCCAAGAAGCCAGAATGATTCAATGTGGATCCCTATTTATTTATTTATTTTTATTTTTTTAATGAACAGACTTACAGTAGCAATTAAGAAGTACATATCTGTATTAGAAGTTGCATGAAGAATGCAGAAAATTTAATTAAGATCACCAGGATAACCCCCATTAAAAAATATTTTAGTATCATCCAAAAAAGCTAGTTTCCTATAGTATACTGCTCTTCATATTAATGTATATTATAGGAATTGACAGTGTTTTTTGTTTTTTTTTAAATATGTGACACTCCTTTAATTTTCTGAATTGCCAAAGCTGAATCATCTGTAGTAACAACAACTAAACAGCAGATAGCACTACAGCTACAATATGGTACATACAGTGCTGCAGGGCCCGCTCATATACCGTCTAACAAGCCCAGCCTTAACTATACACCTGCAGTGTGCACTGTAGATCAAAGCAAGGTCACTTTATACAAGGAAAACATTACACACACAATGACTAGGTGCTAGTTACACAAAGCTGTTCAGCATAAACACATCCAGGAAAACTCAAATCCAATACATGTTTATTGTAAATTGATATGTTTGTTTTATGTTTATTGTAAAGAAAGTAAAACTGACTTAACCAGTCAAAAGTCAAATAGGTTTCTGCTACAGAAATTTCCAAATATGCTGTATATACTACAGTATACTATAGTACAGTGTTCTTTATGTAGAAAGCACCTACTTTAAACAGTAGACACACATGCATTTTTAAGCATACATTACCGTACATCAAGTTTCAGGGTTATGAACTAACTCTAATGCTGCCATGCAACTAGCAAAACAAATTATATTCATGTCACAATACCTCCATACTTTAGAACGGGTGCAGAATGGTTTTTAGATAGATGGTTTACTAGAGACAGAATCAAATAATGAAGAACATGTTGTTACGGGGCTCCCTTTAAAAAACTAAATTCTAAATTATACACCCTAGGGAAGCATGCAAGTAACCCTTGTAAACATGGTCCAAATACAACACACAAATAACACATTTGTATGATTACAAAAATAATGTCATAAACTACAGCTATGGCCAAAAGTTTAGCATCATTTTGCTTCAGAAAGTCGAATGAAACCTGCTGAATAATGTTACGTAAACATACTGAATTATATACCACTTTCAAGTTTTCCATATACCTAACTAAAAACTGACAAAAATTAAAAAAACGTGACATCTCAAAATCTAACATGAAATACTGTACTACTTTTATGGCTTCCAGTACAAGCCATAATAGTATACTTTTGTAGTTTATTTGATTACATGATGTTAAATAAAATACCTAAATTCATTTTATGTAGATCTTTTTTTTTAATTTGGTCTCAATCCTAAAATTTGAAGTGATGCAAAACCTTTGGCCATAGCTGTATATAGATACACTAACAGTGAAGAGCTGGTGTTTAGTGGTGTTGGACTGTTTTTTCTGTTTATTTTTACTATGTTGCAGCCTCTATATTGTCTGAATAAAATAATAAGACATGTCATTGGGTTCACTTAGACTCAATGCCAATGCATGTTTCCTGAGATGACATTTGTCATTTTTATAGCAGGCCCTGACTCTCATGTTATTCTGGAATTAAGTTAGGTTAAAAAACAAAAGATAAATAATTCATGGATGATATCAGCCCTTTAACTTCACCCAATAGGTAGATGACCTCAATGCTACTCTGTAGGTAATGCAATTAACAAAAGGACAGGTTCACATTTTACAAACTCTGCTATGTGCAAACAGTGCTGATGTGTTACCTTGAATGTGTAACTATTATCACCAGAGTTATCTGACAACTATGTGAAACCAATTTCTGCACTTTACCACAGATAAGTCAGATGGTATTTTTGTATTATTCACACAGGTACCAATCTGACTCAATTGTCCTTCAACTCAGGTGTAATGTTTAAAGTCAAAATGAATAAAGAAATATTCTGTAATGTGATCTGTAATATGGATGATCATTGGATTTCGTCATTGCTAGTGTATTTGGTGCACTTGGTTCAATACCAGCAATGTTCACTATGTTCATAAGACCATCTATATGATAGTTTAAGAAGAAACAGTAATTTAATTTACATGAAAATAAATACCTGGAAACAAAATAAACAATTGGTTACTATATCTAAGGTAGTATCAAAATATAAGCAGTGTAATGTAATATTTGTATGTGAAATATGTTGTACTATTAAATACATTAAAACCTTACAGCTTTAAAATACTTTTGATGTCTTGAACTTTTGAAAGTGTAAAAGGATATTTTAGCATACAACTTAACATGATAATGGGACAAGTGCTCATTTTTAAAGCATATTTTGACAAATTAAAAAAGGTCTTGTATTCAAAGCGTTTGAAGGTTTAGAGGTTATTTTCATGTTTCAAAATTAATAACTGTAATGTTTGCAGACTTTTCAACTAAATGAGCAGAGCGCTCAAACTTACCTAGACTGTGGTCCAATAAATAGAGCTCCCGAATTCCCAAGTCATTTAACGATTTGGAAAGTTCCAGTTCTCTGTTGTTAATATTGTCTCTCAGCAATATAACATGTCTGGGATCGAATTCACATTTTTCACAAATGAGTGGAATTAAATTCTTCAGTGGCACAAGAGGATTTACACGCACCACAGCCTTCTGAGTCCTGTGATAGTTCACTATCAACCTCACGCTTTTCTGTGAAAATAAAATAAAACACACCTTAATTTCATATTTAGAACACAATTCAATAATACATTCCATTTAAAATTCAACTGAACACTATCAAGGTTCCACACATATATATATATATATATATATATATATATATATATATATATATATATATATATATATATATATATATATATATATATATATATATATATATATATATATATATATATCCCATATATGTCTCAATAATGTCCTAATACTTTTTGAAGGGTAGTGTCCCTATTAGGAACATTACCAGGTCATGCAGTGAAAGACAGTCAGATATATGAAACCTTGTGTATACATTTCAATATCTCCCTAGATTTCCTGACTAGCTATTTTTATCAACTTTATTCTACAGTAATTGGACTCTGAGGGAGTATATTTTCAAAGCATTTACTCAAGTTGTTAATTAACTCCTGTTTTCTGAAAGGTGAAAAACAGCTGGAAACAGTACATTTTAAGTAACATATTTCAAGGTCTCTTTAGCGTTCTCAAGCAGGTTGTTTTTCAGTTTTTTATCACTAATCTAGGATTTTTTTCCTTTAAAATTACTTAGTTAAAGACTGGAGTATGTGTTTTGAAAACATGTCCCTTACGGTTTTTAAATAATTAATTTGTGCAATTGGAAGGAAAACTTTCATAATGTGGGTGAAATATTAAAGGAAAGTATAACAGCATTGAAAAATTAGCTGAATATTATTGGAGCTGCGTGTTTTTTGCAAGCTACTCTTGATCTACTTTTAGTGCAACGCCTTCATTAAAAGCAGTCATTTCCACAGCAGCATTAGCATTGAGAGCAAAGATACACCTCAGCCTGTAACCAATAACTGGGGTGACAAAAACCAAATATTGTATGACATTTCTGAAAAGATTCATGTCACCTCATTGTTAATGGTCACAGAACATTTAATTGACTTAAGATTGATAGTACTAAAGGTTTTCATTATTTCTTTTCAATAACATGCCTCTGTGTGTGGTCTCATGCTGCTCTTTACTGTAATTCTCATTTGTTCAAATAGTCAATAAGACCACCAATAAAGCTGAAAGGTTATGGATAGATAGTAGCATCATGTCAACAACATTTATACTATTTATCCTCAGATGATGGATTATACAATTGTTAAAATTGGTAACATGCAAATATTAAATGTAATCCTGTCTCTGTTTACTAAAGGAGAAGTCATGTTTCCTTTAGTAACATTGACAAAAACTGAATTGTCACACAAGAAAAACAGTCTAGGAGCAGTCTTGAACTATGTTATTTTAGCTAAACTAGTCCAAGATTAGTGCTAATCAGGGTTTGTGTAACCAGCCTTCATTAAATATTTGCACATTGAGATGGAGAGATCAGATGACACACCAGAGATGTTGATCAAGTTGTTCTCTAGAGATAAGTAAAGTCAGCAAAATATAATTTATAACACTCAACTAAATGACAATTTTATAGCACTTACCCTACACATGCTGTCTGTTAATCTTTTAAAATGGCAATAACTCTATGGTATTACACGGACATTTATTCCTTTGGATCTATCAGTAGAGTATATTTTAAAAATGAACAATAACCATGGTTAGCAGGTACATTTTTCCTTTCAGACTGAAAATGCTGACCTGCAGTAAAGGCTTTGTGAATTGTGCAATAGAAAACTCAACTGTCTAATAAATAAGATTACAGGTTAAAATAATGATCACTCACCTCTGGCACTTTAGGTGGGGGTCTTCTGGGTTTTTCCTCGACAACCTTTTCCTTGATCAGCACTGTGTGCACATCTAACTTTCCCAGCAGAGTATTTGGCTTGAAGGCTAATGGCTGAGCCTCACTAGACTGCAGTTCCAGGGTATGGTCTGCAGGGCTTAAATGGTACTGGCTGCACAAATCCACTAGTAGATCCATCAGTGCTTTACTGGAGTGAAAAAAAGACCAACTCATTAACAATGGATAGCTAGGGGTACGTTTACATCTTTAGATCAGGCTGGAGGTGTTTTAATTACATTGAGTGGTTTAATGCTATGAGCATACAAAGTAGGCTGTGGAGAGCATGGCATTCAATATAGATAGATATAGACAGACAGACAAACACTGGCTGCAATGATATATACTGTACATTAGTGGTACTCATCTCTTAATAATCAAAATCTATTCCAGTCCTGGTCTTTATTCCAACCAGGTCCTAAATTTGTTAATTGCCTCTTAGCAGCTTCAATTAAGTACATCAGAACCTGCTTGGAGTAAAAACCTGGACTGGATTCGCTCTTGAGGGCCAGAGTTGAGTACCACTGCTGTACATATTCATTCTGAATACAAAGAGGTTGGAAAATAAATTCGAAACTTGTGTAAATGTGATGTGCCTTACATGAATTAGTAATGCAATTTTTAAACACATGTAGCATCAACAATATATATTATGTAACATAAATCACTGTCTAAATAGGTAAGAAAATAGATCTGATAGACTTACTGGGGACTGACAGACAGACAGATTTATTATTACATTGCCAAACTATTTTAAACCAGTTAGTTTAACTGTTCTAGTGCAGTGTTTTTCAACCTTTTTTTCAGGCGACCCACTTTAACGAAATGGTCCATCCATGAGACCTAATAATAATAGCTAACTTTAAATCGCAAAGAAAGTGGTTAATCAAACTGTTCCCTGTGACGTCAGACATTATTCCACCCGAATTTGGGGTCCACCCAAATTTGCATTCCTAGTTACGCCACTGAATAGCAACACAATGCTTTTTTTACTCAGCACTGGATACTCCTGGGAGATGGTAATCCAGAATGATAACAACTTTATGGACATGTGGCGTATTTTTAATGTGCTGTCACAGGTCAGGTGCAGCAGCTCAGTCTCCTCATGAGGAGTCAGCTTTAAGTCAATCACTGACTCTGGGCTTCCGAACTCAAAGGGATTTTTCACCCACCTATTTATTGTCTTTCAAAATGTCAAACTTCTCCTCTGGAAAGTAGCGACAAAAAATTGTCAATCACTGCAGTCAGTTGCATCTTAATAAGGCTTGTCAGTTCATTGACAGTTTCCTTACTAACACTGTTTTCTTCGATGTGCCGCAGCATTGTGTGGAACTATCACAAAGACGGCTGGAGTGGGGGATGTCAGACAAGAAACAGGAACCAGGAAATAAACAAAGACAGCTGGA